>NC_084525.1:21245185-21340185 GCF_024500275.1 Phycodurus eques
AGCCGCGTTGTCTCTCGTGAAAGTTTACAAAACTATAGTATCTTTTTTTATTATTATTTTTAATCCTGAATACATAACACTGGTATATGTATTCCGTGACACCAGTCCAAGCCTGTTTCCACGTACCCCCTGCATGTGCTCGTGTACCCCTAGGGGTATGCGTACCTCTGGTTGGGAAACTGACTTCAACGGTTATACCACTGCAAAAAAATTGTAGTATGGTAAGATGATAATGGTACTGTTATCTTAATGTTTTTGTTCACAACCCCTATTAGGCAATCAAACTGTGTAATTAATGAGCCATGTGCACCTGTCGACATAAGATAAATTAGACCTTGATTTTTATTCATCAGTTTTAAGTCCATTTTTAATCATAGTTTTTATAGTGACCATTGTGGGTGTTTTTTTTCTTCTCACGGTAGAGTACTAAGAATGTTGTCCAAGTGTGTATATGAGACATAGTTAATTAACTATGGCTTGGGGTCATTTGCGTAATGTTGATATTTCCTCATATGATCATACGAAAGTTTTTAAAAAGATCAAGTAAGTCAAAAGTCAAAGTAATTATTTTTCAATATTGAACACAACACACACACACAATAATGAGTTCAACACTTGGTAGAATATTTTAGGAGTCTAGCATCATTCTGTTTTTGTCTTCCCAAATAGAACCTGGACTCTATGTGGCACTCCAGAGTATCTTGCTCCAGAAGTTATCCAGAGCAAAGGTCATTGCCGTGCCGTGGACTGGTGGGCTCTTGGCATTCTCATCTTTGAAATGTTGGCTGGGTGCGTACTGCTCAATACACAATACTGATTTTAAGCCAGATGCACAGAGGCGCAGAAGAAGCATGAAATAGTCAGAAGCTGAAGGAAAACATGGAATCAAAGTATTGATGCAGTTATTGCAAGTAAGGGTTATGGCACCAAATACTAAATGTTATTCATTTTAAGTTAATTTCATCATGTCTGTTCCAATACCTTTGCTCACTTAAAAAGTGGGTGGCTTCAAACAAAAGGTGCTCTCTCCTGAGTTGTTTAACACATCTAGATGTAAATACCATGAAATAAAAGCCGGAATTCTAAACTTTTGTCTCATATTCATCTTAGAATCTGAAACCTAAATGTCTTCAGTGTACAAAAAACACAAAGGAATTTACCCTGCCGTTGCAATACTTTTGGAGGGGACTGTATTTTACATTCTATTTACATTACATGTGCCGGAGCTCAATCAAGGTTTGGAAACACAAAGAAGGTTATACTGTGTATGGTCACCAAGGCAATGTTATTATTAGTTAATACAGTGTCACATTTAAATCTGTTGTGTTGAGATCCAAATAAATAATTTCAGATTCTTTCTCTCCAGGCATCCACCTTTTTTTGATGATAATCCATTTGGAATCTACCAGAAGATTCTGGCTGGAAAACTGGATTTCCCGCGTCATCTGGATTTTTACGTCAAGTAAGCTTTCATTTAAAAACAAAAACAAAAAGTGGCTTCCTCTCAGACTGCTTTGTAACTTACTGAGGCAAATGTGGCTTTGTTGTTAGAATGGTAGTGGAATTTCTTTTGGAAGCCTAATGCATAATAATACCATCAGGGGTGGTTTCTGGCATGGGCGATATGTGTGGCCGCACCAGGTGGCATTACTGCCAGAAATCGTTTTCTACTGTGTAAAGGCACAGTACCTGTTATGTTTGGTTCGGGAATTTGTACCCGCTTGCACGAGGCGGCATTCAAGCTCAGACCGCCGCTGATTAAAGTCTTACAATCCACCATTCTGAGCAAGGTTGCAAGGAAATCTTGAACTTTTATGTGTCACCTCTCACTGACGTATTCACATGAGACTGTGACTGTGGTTGAATTTTTACCTGAAAGGAGGGCAAATCTGGATGAGAGTTTGTTGTTGGTCAATTCATTGTTAGGGCCAGAAATATTTAGACAGCAGGGTCCGACATTAACGGTGGCTGGGGCCACTACGCCCCTGTCCAATGCCACCACCTCTGTACAGACGCTGGCCTGCTTGGGTCAGCAGAAATTTGAAAGTCACCGAAAATGTTCACCTGCCGAAAATGGCTCAAAAGTGCATTTTCAGTTGCGGACTGAAATACTTTTATCACCGAAGCATGCTGTCCCAGACAGGATGTTGTGATGACCCAAGGAAAAACCGCGACTGGCAGAAAAGGTCAATACACAGTCACAGCCATGAATGCAGTTGTACTAATAATTTCTTAAAGGGGCTTAAATAATACAGTATAAAGATGCTAGTAACAAAGTAATCACTAAAACTGAACATATTATGAATGTCCAGGGCCAATAGAGGTTCTGACAGGGCCACCACAACTTGGCTCATGTTATCGGGCCACCACCTAAAAAGGCTTAATGTCGGACTTTGACATTGATAACCTACTTCTACATGAATAGTAGCTATATGCTGTTGTGCACTTACATCAAGTACCACCTCAAAAAATACCACAATAATGACCAATATTAAAAGACAGCTGCAAAGTAGGGCTCATTGTTCAATTGAAATGTATTGCACAAAGGTTAAATACAACTGAACTGTACTGGAATTGAAAAAAATAAACCTTCAAGCATGCACAGTATGCACATTTTGAACATTTTATTCCGTAATTCTTTTGCATACCACTAGAGCTAGCCCATATACCACTCGTGGTACGCATATCACACTTTCACAATCACTGCTGTTAAGTATAAAGTCAAATAACAACCAAGACCTTTCAAAATTGATGGTCCAAAGTCAAAATAATACATACAGTATTATTTCAATGGTATGTGATATTTGTCACTAGGTGGTGCCTTTGAGTAGCATCCATCCAGCCATCTATTTTCCGTAATGCTTATCCTCACTCTGCGGGCGGCGTGCTGGAGCCTCTCCCAGCTGACTCTGGGCGAGAGGCAGGGTACACCCTGAACTGGTCACCAGCCAATCGCAGCTTTGAGGAGCAATCTCGGTGCAGAATTTACAGACTTATTGTTTTCCACAGAGACCTAATCAAGAGGTTTCTGGTAATTGACCGAGCCAGACGACTTGGCAACATGAAGGTGAGTTTTTCTTTTCATTGAACCTTTGAAAATAAATACAGTGTATAAAACTCCATATTTGCTAAATGCCAATTTTTGGAGACACCATGGTTAGTTTATAAATGTTCTTTATCAACAGAAAAGGTTGTTCAAACCCTAATTCCTACTGGTAAAAAGCCAACCCCAAAGTATGTTGCTGCCTCTGCCGTACTTTGGGTTGTAAAATTCTGTGAATTTTCAAAGTTGGAAACTTTTCATGGGAATTACTTCAAACTTGATCAAGTTCTACTAACGGATAAATCTGTTGAAATATCAAGCTTTTAATTGTATTTTGCACGGCTGTAAAATAAACCTAAATGTTTGTTTTTGTGCTTATTTCCTACATCTCCAAGCTCAACTTTCCATGTGCAGTGAGTAAAGTATTCAGACCCCCTTAAATTTTTCACTCTGTTATATTTCAGCCATTTGCTAAAATCATTTACTGTAGTTTCACGACCATAAGGCGCACTTAAAAGTCTTCTCCAAAATGGACGGGGCGCCTTATAATGCGGCGCGCTTTATCTGATCACCGAGTTTCAAAATCTGTAAATGTTGTTGTGTGACTTTGATGAGCGCTCCGCTTGACTGACTGGGAGCATTTCCTGCCGACACGCTGCTTATATAGAGGAAAGGCGGACGTGGCTGAGGACAGCATGCGGACATTAAAGGGTGCGGGTGAAAGAGGGCGTAAACAGGGCGTTCAAAGTGAAGTTGCGAGCGGCTTGGGAGCGATGGATGACAGATGACAACACAGCTTTACTAAGACTAGGAGGCAGCGCCGGGCGAGTTACGCCACTATTTGTGAATGGATTGTGGATGCTTGGGGTAACGTGTCTGCTTGCATTGTTGTTCGAGCTTTCATAAAAGCTGGCATCACTTCTGAGGACCCGCACGGCAACGAGACTGACAACGAGACTCACATTCACACCTACGGGCAATTTAGAGTCTTCAATTAACCTACCATGCATGTTTTTGGGATGTGGGTGGAAACCGGAGTACCCGGAGAAAACCCACGCAGGCACGGGGAGAACATGCAAACTCCACACAGGCGGGGCCGTGGATTGAACCCCGGTCCTCAGAACTCTGAGGCCGACACTGCCTGAAGAGCTCAGAGACAGAATTGTGGCAAGGCACAGATCTAGCCAGGGTTACAAAAAAATTCTGCTGCACATAAGGTTCCTAGAGCACAGTGGCCTCCATAATCCTGAAATGGAAGACGTTTGGGACGATCAGATCCCTTCCTAGAGGTGGCCGTCCGGCCGAACTGAGCAATTGGGGGAGAAGAGCCTTGGTGAGAGAGGTAAAGAAAGAACCCAAAGATCACTGTGGCTGAGACCCAGAGATGCAGTCGGGAGATGGGAGAAAGTTCTAGAAAGTCAACCATCACTGCAGGCCTCCATAAGTCGGGGCTTTATGGCAGAGTGGCCCGAGGGAAGTCTCTCCTCAGTGCAAGACACATGAAAGCCCTCATGGAGTTTGCTAAAAAACACCTTAAGTACTCCAAGATGGTGAGAAATAAGATTCTCTGGTCTGATAAGACCAAAATAGAACTTTTTGGCCTTAATTCTAAGCGGTATGTGTGGAGAAAACCAGGCACTGCTCATCACCTGTCCAATACAGTCCCAACAGTGAAGCATGGTGGTGGCAGTATCATGCTGTGGGGAGTGTTCTTCAGCTGCAGGGACAGTACGACTGGTTGCAATCGAAGGAAATATGAATGCGGCCAAGTACAGGGATATCCTGGATCAAAACCTTCTCCAGAGTGCTCAGGACTTTAGACTGGGCCAAAAGTTCACTTTCCAACAAGACAATGACCCTAAGCACACAGCTAAAATAACGGAGTGGGTTCAGAACAACTCTGTGACTGATCTTGAATGACCCAGCCAGAGCCCTGACTTGAACCCAATTGAGCATTTCTGGAGAGACCTGAAAATGGCTGCCCACCAACGTTCACCATCCAACCTGACAGAACTGGAGAGGATCTGCAAGGACGAATGGTAGAGGATCCCCAAATCCAGGTGTAAAAACTTGTTGTATCATTCCCAAAAAGATTCATGGCTGTATGAGCTCAAAAGGGTGCTTCTACTAAATACTGAGCAAAGGGTCTGAATACTTATGGCTTTGAGATATTTCAGTTTTTCTTTTTTAATACATCTGCAAACATTTCAACAATTCAATTTTTTCAGTCAATATGGGTGCTGTGTGTGTAATGAGGGGAAAAAAGAAATTATTTTAGCTAATGGCTGCAATATAACAAAGAGTGAAAAATTTAAGGGGGTCTGAATACTTTCCGTACCCTCTTTAAATTTACCGTAAACTTTGTTGTTTCTGCAGTTTTTTTTTTTTCAAATCACATCAGATTTTACAGTTTTTCTGAAATTAAGGTGGTGGTAAGTTTGGATTGAATGTACAGCCTTTTTTTCATTGCTTCAGAATGGCGCAGATGACGTGAAAAAGCACCGATGGTTCAAGGCCATCGATTGGGAGACTGTTCCACTGAAAAAATTGAAGGTAAGTATTTTCATGACCTTAAAACAGTTATTTGAAGAACAATATGGAGTAATTTGAATTTAAATATGCACCAGAAATAGGAACATTGTCGTTTGACAAGGGGAGTAACACTTGTTAGTAAATACCTGGAGTCACTCTCTTTAAAAACCAAAGACCAAGTCCTAAACCTTGGTGTTCTGATAAGATTCCGACCTGACTTTTAACAGTCATATCAAAGCAAAACTGCCTTCTACCATCTGAAGAACATATCCAGAGTGAAGGCTTTCATGTTACAAGTAGACCAGGAAAAGCTCACCCATGCTTTTCGCTCAAGTAGTCTTGACTATTGTAATGGTCTTCTGACTGGACTCCCTAAAAAGAGCATTAAACATCTCCAGCTCGGGTTCTGACCAGAACAAAGAGGCCAGAGCATATTACTCCAATTCTAAAGTCTTTACACTGGCTCCCAGTCAGCTTTAGAATAGATTTTAAACTTCTGATACTGGTCTATAAATCACTAAACGGTTTAGGTCCTGAATACATGAATGAAATGCTAATGGCTTATAAACCCACTCGGGCTCTGAGATCGACAGACTCTGGTCAAATAGTGGAGCACAGAGTCCAAAGCAAACATGGTGAAGCAGAATTTAGATATTATGCTGCACGCAAATGGAATAAGTTGCCAACAGAAGTGATGTCAGCCCCAAGTGTGCCTGTTTTTAAGTCCAGGTTAAAAACTCTTTTTTTTTATTTTTTTTTATTATTATTATTTTTTTTATATTATCTATTTTTTTCCCCCTCATGCTTTTTAGAGCATTGAGCCTCTGCCTATTCATAGTTTGCTATTCCCAAATTCATCCTTTCTATGGAACTTGTCCTCAGCTAGTCACCAATATACTAATGCATTTGTGCTATTTATTTATTTATTGCTCTTTCTGAAATGCCCTAAGATGCCACAAGATGCTCTGTCTCATTGGAAAGTAGTATTTTGTGTCAAGGAAGTATGTTGAAGTGGTATGTACGACTCTTCGAAGATCTTATGTAGGGAGGAGTTGATGATGAGATGTTAGGGAGGAGCAAAGTTTAGACTGGGTTAATGTAAGTTACTGAGAGTCTTTGCCATGTATATGTTTTTGCGTAGCTTAAAAAGCTATTTTGTCTTGGGTACCGGATAGTGATAAGAACCTCTTATTATTACTTCCTCTTTGTCTTATTACCTTCAAATGCGGCTATGTGACCACAAATTTCGTTTTAGACGCAGTATCTTAAAAAAAGTCAAAGTGAGTTCATTCCTCACATTCTTGAAAACACTGAATAAATAACAGTGTAAACATCACAGCCATTAAAGTCTAAACTGCTGGCAACAAAAGTGACTACACCCCAAAATGAAAATGCCCAATAATGCCCCAAGTGTCAATATTTTGTGTGGCTACCCTTATTTTCCAGCACTGCCTTAACCTTTTTGGGCATGAAGTTCACCAGAGCTTCTCATGTTTCCACTGCAATGAATCCTCTTCCACTCCTCCATGACGACATCACCGAGCTGGTGGATGTTAGACCTTGTGCTCCTCCACCTTCCGCTTTAGGATGCCCCAGAAATGCTCAATAGTGTTTTTTTTTTTAATGAACGTGTCGTCATTGGAATGAATCCTATCATAATGGCCTCATAATTAGAGTGTAAGGTACTGGATAGATATTAGCGAGCCTCAGTGATGGAGATGAACCTCAATACACTGATTCAATTGTTCCTTGAAATAAGAAGTCTGAATGATTCGACAGTCAGTTTTAACAGTAATCAATAATTGTTTAATCAATGAGTTGAAATAATGAATTTAATTTATTTAAAAAAATAATCTACAACTTCTAACTGTAACTTTTGTTTAAATCCACAGCCTCCAATAGTTCCCAAAGTGTCCCATGAAGGCGACACCACAAACTTTGAAGTTTACCCCAATGATGAATGGAAAAAAGACCCTTCTGTTCCACCAAGAGACTTGGAGATCTTCAAAAACTTCTGACAACTCCGACAGAATGTTTAATTAATGGGATGGCGGGAAAAAACATTTACAACGAACAAGTCCTATAAGCGTTAAGGGAATACAGTGGACCCCTGCATATTTGCAGTTCGACATTCGCAAATTCACCTAGTTGCGGATTTTTTTTAATCTATCCTCCATTAGTTGTGAGGGGAAAAAACACTTTCACTCACAATTTTCTGTAATGTGGCAAAATAAGTCTTTTTTTTTAATTTTCATGGCAAAATACTGTCTACAGTATGTATGATAATTTGTGTATTGTAGTAACGAACAGTTACTAGTTGTCCGCTCAACCAAGCTTCCGTGACAGCAGGCAGAAGGTGGAAGTTCCGCCCACAGATATAAATAGGTAGAAACAACATGCCCCTTTTGATCTACGTGCCTACGTCAACGTTTAAGCTAGGTGGGTAAAAGCCATCAGCATATTCTGTGTGTGTGGACGGCAAGAAAACCGAAAGAAATAGGATGCTGGCACATTGTGCCGCATGCGGTTGCATACAATGCCGTACACCTACAACAAGGGAACTGGGAATAACCTTTCACACGTAAAAATATTTTTGGGAGCTTTTTTCCAAATGTTATATATTGATAGCACACACTTTAACGTTGGCAAAAAAAAAGTAAACCTCATGAAAATAGGTTAAGAAATCAGCAAGTTACGACTTAATGTCAATGTCCATCCATTGCCTTTGACAGGAATGTCGACCTCCCTAACATGGCCGCCACGTAGGAACCTCGGTCAGCCGGGTTGATGCAGTGCGCGATCATATCTAGTCCTCCTATCTATGGTTGCACCGACACACACGCTCACTCGCTCCGCTCCTGACCCGCTCATCCAATCGTAAATAGGATGAGCGGCTGATAGATAAGATGGCAGCACCCATGTCTACAGCTTTGTAGCATTATACTTTCGCAAAACTAATAAACACAGCATCAAAACCAATGTAATCTGGTATAACAACTCAGTGGAACTTCACTAAACCTACTTACGACTGGTTTGCTGTGCAGTCAAATAGTCATTATTTTACACCGGACTGCACTGCGACAATAATTCTTATCATCATTAGAATTGTTAGCATGTATGTACAGGTACTGTACATAGTGTATGTGTGTACTTAGCTGTAAGCTGTTTACTGTGTTTTTAAGGATACAGCAATGTTTGAAAATGTTTGTAAGCGTTTGAAATGCTATTTAAGTGTTTTGGGATCATAGTTACTGGTATATTTGTGGTTTAAACTATTAATATAGGCAATTATCATTTTTGGGAGCAGTCAGTTATTCACGGAAATTCGCTTTTCGCGGACATGTCCCCCGCAAACAGTGGGTGTCCACTGTATTTATGTTACTCAAAGTTGGCATAGTTATACCTCTTTAGCTCCTAATGAGTCATGCTGTAACTTCTGTCATACCACAGAACCTGCTTTTTATACACTCATCCACTTCCCCATTTTTTTAGTATTAATCTCTGAGCCTACACATGAGCGGAAAAAAACAAGACTGTTACTTTCTACTTTTTAAAATGTTTTATATTTCATCGCAATTGCATATTTCTTTTTGACCACTGAATCCTGTGACTTTTTGGCCAGAAGCAAGTATTAAGGGGAAACTACATTTTTTTATTATTTTTTTTATTGTTGACAAAAGGCAGCAAAAAAGGTGCCTTATTTTTTTGCTACAGATTTGTTAGTTTCACTTGAAAAATTTCCTCAACTTCTCATTGTTACGTAACTCAAAATAAAATAAAATGATAAACTTCCAGTGGTTTTAAGGTGTTTTGTCTCTTTAAAAAGTTTCCTTTCTCCAGCATTGCATTTTGCCTCTAGCGGTTTGAACTATCCTATCCATTTTGTGGGGAGGACAAACCCCATGGAAAAAAACTGTAAATAGCAATGATATGGATAACATTTAACAAACAAACTGGAAAAAACTGTAAGATAGACCATAATGTAGGTTTAAGAAAATCCTTCATAAGCAGGTTGTAATTCAGTCATGCAATAAAGTTAGACTGAGGAATATGAGTGATGGCCATCAGTCATGTTGTCATCCAAGCAGTCGGTTTGAGCGAAAAGGTCAGGAAAACGTCGATCGTTTGCGGGGGATGGTGTCAGTGGGTCATCAGAGTTCATCCGTGAATAGTGTACAAATCCTGTAAATCCTGTGCCAACCATACGGGAGACTAAAGATTTCATTCACCAAAGGGACCAGGCGACAGGGCATGAAAAAGAGAACAACGAAAGCAACACAGATCATAAGTGCAAAGCAATACAGCCAAGCCTGGCATCAGAGTACAGGGAACCAGCTGGAATCGAGAACCTCCTCATGGACAACGGCATCGCAGATTCGAGTGAGATTTTCAGGGGTCCGTCAGCCGCCCTTGGCAGTGCTGATCGGACTTGTTTCCTGACATCAGAGAGCAAGTTAGTCAAAGACGTGCAATACCTGATCATGTTTTCGCAAAGGTGTCTGTCCCTCGGCAAGCCTGGAGGATATAGTCCGACATTCGGAGGGCCTGCAAAGTGGAAATTGTGCATATACGTCTCATATACTGTACATCAACACAATTTGTAGACAATCCAATTCAATTGTGGCTTCACAACATTTACTCAATTTAGCTTTCAGAATCCCATTTTCCTTCTCTACTGTACTGCCACATTAGGGATGGTAACTACAATGCGTTTTAAGGTCAAATTGTAACCTTTCAGAAAGCTGTGTCATCACTTCATTTACAACATGTGTGCCGTTGTCAGAAGAAGGTTTCTCTGGGATTCCCCATCTGGGAATAATTTATGTCAATAATGCTTTTGCCTCCATAGTTGCAGATGCGTGTTTGGCCGGAAATACTTCAATCCATTTTGAAAACATATCTACCATAACTAGACAGTTTTTCTTGTCCTCACAAGGTGTCAATTCTATAAAGTCCATCATTACATGTTAGAATGGTCGTGCAGGCGGTGGATGTGCTGCCTGTTGAGTGATTGGGCGTGTGGTCTGCCAGGGTTGTGACGAGCACGTGAGGCAGGATTTGTTGGCTGCAAAAGCAGACCGCAGGGCACACTTAAGATGTTCGAAATGCGGCATCAGGCGTCCATTTGACGTGTGATGAGGAAGTGAGTGACCTGTCCAGGGCAAGAGAGCGCACTGCAGTCCTAATCAGAATAATTTGGTATGAAATGTATGCAGTAAGAGCAGAGTGCCAAAAAAGATAATACCTGTTTCTTAGTGACTGGTTTGGGCATGTCGACAATAGTCTGCCCTCGGGCCGGAGAAAGTATTTTTCCATGAGGAGTGAGGATGTTTGTGATACAAACTGCAATTTTGACAATGATGCCTTGTGACCTTCTGATGCAAGGTGTTTCAACAAAGCAATTGTATCAGTCTCACATTGTTCTTTGGTGGGTGCGGCAATCCACATACATATGACTCAGTGCATGTGCTGAGTCACGAAGCGATTGTGAGGGCAATAGGCGGCATAAATGATCGCCTTGATCAATTCATGTGTCCTCCCAAATATCAGTGGTTCATTAAATACACTGGTTAACAAATGAATTCTGAGTCCTTGCCTCAATTGCATTTTTGAAATCAAATGTTTGCCGGCAATTAATTGTTCATCAGTGCTAATTGCTCATGTGTCTCCGATGTGCAGATTTATGATAACAGATTCCTATCGTCACCCCTAAGTGTCGCCAAAGCACCAAGAGCTGCAGAAACGTGCAGTTGGCGTGAGGCGCCGCACATTTCCAGGGTCATCTCACTCTTGATACATCTGACCTTTGCCGTGAAAAAGAAGGTACGCCATGTTTTTGTGCGTACGCACCTTTTGTACATGAGGCCCCTGGTCTTTGGGGGCTACACCTAGTGACTGCAGGCACCATGTTGGGTGACCCCTTGTCTAAGATATTATGGGTCAATGCGCTCTTAAATCGGGCAAGCTATATTACACGTCCATCTGTGATGGTTTTTGTTTGTTTTTTCTCATTTATATTTGGACCCATTGCATGAAACCCTTGTAAGAGTAAATTTTGCTCATAAGTTGATTTTTGTTTAAATTCCTTTTTAATTTCTCGGAATATCTAAACAATCCGTTCATTTTTATAGCGAGCGGCGTCGTAGCTACGGTTTCCTTTAGAGCAGCGGTGTCACTCATTTTTGTCGCGGGCCACATTGTAGTTACGATTTCCCTCAGAGGGCCGTCATGACTGTAAAACCATAAAAATGGTTAATCGCTCATATTATTGCATATACACAACAAATACACGAACAAACCAATTCTGACATCGGAAGTCAACGAAACTAGGGTGTTCAGTTACTGTAAAAACAAAAAAGGGGGATTGGTAACAAAAAGTGCTTGTAGTACCTCAACATTATTTATTCCATCCATCCATCCATCCATTTTCTACCGCTTATCCGAGGTCGGGTCGCGGGGGCAGTAGCTTTAGCAGGGACGCCCAGACTTCCCTCTCCCCAACCACTTCATCCAGCTCTTCCGGGGGGATCCCGAGGCGTTCCCAGGCCAGCCGAAGGATGTAGTCTCTCCAGCGTGTCCTGGGTCGTCCCCGGGGTCTCCTCCCGCTGGTACGTGCCCGGAACACCTCACCAGGGAGGCATCCGAATCAGATGCCCCAGCCACCTCATCTGGCTCCTCTCGATGTGGAGGAGCAGCGGGTCTACTCTGAGATCCTCCCGGATGACCGAGCTTCTCACCTTATCTCTAAGGGAGAGCCCGGACACCCTGCGGAGGAAACTCATTTCGGCCGCTTGTGTCTGGGATCTCGTTCTTTCGGTCACGACCCACATCTCGTGACCATAGGTGACGGTAGGAAGGTAGATCGACCGGTAAATCGAGAGCGTCTCCTTTCAGCTTAGCTCCTTCTTTACCACAACTGACCGATACAAAGTCCGCATCACTGCAGACGCTGCACTAATCCGCCTGTCGATCTCCCGTTCTATTCTTGCCTCACTCGTGCACAAGACCCCAAGATACTTGAACTCCTCCACTTGGGGCAGGATCTCGTCCCCGACCTGGAGAGGGCACGCCACCCTTTTCCGACTGAGGACCACGGTCTCTGATTTGGAGGTGCTGATTCTCATCCCAGCCGCTTCACACTTCAGCTGCGAACCGCTCCAGTGAGAGTTGGAGGTCACGGCTTGATGAAGCCAACAGGACCACATCATCTGCAAAAAGCAGAGTTGCAATACTGAGGCCGCCAGACCGGACCCCCTCTCCGCCTCGGCTGCGCCTAGAAATTCTGTCCATAGAAGTTATGAACAGAATTGGTGACGAAGGGCAGGCTCGGCAGAGTCCAACCCTCACCGGGAACGAGTCCGACTTACTGCCGGATATGCGGCCCAAACTCTGACAGCCCGTGTCACAAAAGCCACACTGCTCCTACTGAATCTGAGATTCATTATTTATTACATATGACAATTTAAAATTTTGGTAAAAATTTTAGCAAGAATCACAGGAGTTGAGGCACATGATTTGCTTTCGCGGGCCACATGTGGCGGGCCGGATCTGGCCCCCGGGGACTTGAGTTTGACACCTGTGCTTTTGAGGGTCGTTATGACTGAAAATCATAAATGTTGAAATAAATTATTAGCTATACACAATTTTGCCTGCATACCATTGCTATAAATATATATTGCATTTTTTTAACAGGATTGGATTTGAAATCAGAAGTCATGGAAAATTTAAGTGTTACAACTATGGAGGAAAAAATCCTTGCAATCTCAAAAACAAAGACTAGACTTTATGACAAAATGAAAAGAACAAATATATTTAGCAAGAAACATCAAGTAGACAACAGTTTTTGCTTTATTGACCTTCAGTTTGGACATGGTACTCGGGCTCCCTACTAATGCTGTAGTGCCTCAACTTGCTTGAACAACCATTTTATTGAGATCAAACAAATATGGCATGACAATTCTCAGAACAGATAACTCATTTCCGGTTAACAGAGTTCATGCTCATAGATGCTGCCAAATGTTAGCCCTCGTGGTACTGCAAGTTCATAGCGAGTCAATACACCTTTTTTCACCTGGTGCTCACCCCACAAATGCACGCTCTTTGCAAACGCCGGTTAAAATGGCTTTCAAATGGGATTTTCAGTACAATAATCCACCAACTACAATTTAGAGAACTTTTATTTGTCAGGGGTGTAAGATGCTGACATGAAGAAGTTAAAGGTATAGTGTACCCGGAGAGTATTCAGCGTGCTTTTTTTTTTTTTTTTGACCACATTTTACTATGTTACACAGCATTATTCTAAAATAGAATTCATTCATTCCTCAATATTTTACATACAACACTCGCTAATGACTTTTTCTTTAGATGTTTGCAAATGTATTAAGAATATAAAACTACAAAAAATCACTAATATAAAATGTGTAAAGGGTGACACACTGAATACTTTCCAGATGCCCTGTACTTAAAGTGATTTATAGCGATTACAAACATAAAAACGTATGACAAACACACGATGACTGTTGTTTGCCTATATAATACAAATGTGAGACCTGAAAATGGATAACAACGCTGCTTTCAATTTTGCATACGTTTTCAAAAATTTGCTCTTGAGTTTAATCGAGTATTTGCATTTCTGATTTGAGTCTTCTCTCCAAAATGTCATTTTAGCTTTTGCACAGCAAATTATTATTTGGAGCGGGTAAATCATTTTTATGTGACATAAAAAAAAACTATATTTTTTGTTTTAATCAGTGTGCTGTCTATCTGAATCTTAAAATTATTCAACACGCAACTTTAATGTTAAAGCTCTCCCTCCACTTTTCATTTAAAACGTGCGAACACATTACATTCTGCATCAAAATACAGTGGTACCTTGATTTAAGGGTTCATTTATGTGACGGAGCTTGTAACTCAACTGATCTGAGAATGTGAGCAAAACGCAGGACGCCTGAGCGCATGTTGCGGCGTCCTCCGCTGCCATCGAGTAGCAGGGTATCTGAAGTAGCCTCGTACCTCGAATTTTCGCTCATAAAAAAACCGGCCAAGCAACGACCCACGATTTAGAAAACTCGTAGGTCAGTGCACTCCTAAATCAAGGCACCAATGTAACCACAGAAGTTGTCATACGCGAGTTACCTGGATTATACCCATCATTAGCCTTTGAAATAAAATAAAAGCTTTTTCTTGTAATACTTACACCTGTTATTGATAAACAAACAACTTCATATAACAAAAAGATGTTATGACACATGACATTCAGAATATCACAAAACCTACAGTATAAAATGGTCTTCCTTCTAAAATGACAGCCAGCAAGAGGTGTCAATACAGAAGTGTAACCAAATACAAACGACAAATATACAATGACTGATCAAGCTGCTAAAATGTATTCTGCCTTGATTTAAAAACAAAAAAACAAACAAAAAAACAAGACTGCAGGCTGCAGGCTGCAGACATTTCCGAGAAGTCACATACAGTACTTTGGTACAAAGAAGTTCCATCAAGGAGGCATGTCTCTTGCGAAGGCCTGTCTAGGATGTCCTGAGCAAGTTGCTGAAAACTGAAATGAAAAAGAGAGAAACAAAAATACAAAGAGGCTGCATTAGTGTCTGCGCTGGTTAAAAGCCTGGTAGAGCAACGACGAGGATGTATCGGAAGTACACATCCCGCGGGGGTAGGTGTTCAACATTGGTTTAGAATTAAAGTACAATCTTTCGTGCGACACTGAGGAAATTCTTGGGTGCCTTTCATAATCAATTCAAATACACAAGTTGTGGGTATATATAAAAAAAAAAAAGCAAATAATAATAATAAAAGTGGGTAGGTGAATGTAGTACTGTACATACATTGCGTAAACTCTTGTTCAACCACTATGTTTGATTTTTACTTCTCTCTAAAAGATTTATTTTTTTAACTGAGTTGTGGAGGTTATAGGTCATTAATGGTAGAAAAGGTTTTGAAATGATTTATCTTTGTCTCTGTTTTTACATAGCAAAAACCTGCACGTGTGTGTGTAGACTTTCTATAACCACTGTACATTTGGGAGTCAGGGGGAGCTGGCAAACGATTCGGTGGTGAATTCATGCCAGACTGTATAGTGATTCCTCACACGTTTAATTCCACTGTGGATCAAATAGATTTGCTTCATTGCAAATATTTTACACCAATTTTTAGTGCACCTTTTTTTTTATAAAGCACTTTTAAATACGGACAACTTACAATATAGTCACTGTCGGGCGGACCCTCATATGTATGGCCAGTTTATTATTTTTTCAAAAATCGATAATATTGGTCTGTTATTTTTTCGAATCAATAGAGGGTAACTACTAAACCCCCAATTTTTAAAGCAACAATACATTGTATGTGCCAGCGCTAGACAAAATAAACACAAACACTGCTATTTCAATCAATGACAGTGTAATAATTGAGTACTTTTTTTTGTAGGATTTTAAATTAGCGATTGAACATTATTTTCGGGTGGTATTGTGTTGATGTGCAACATTATATGAATCCTAACTTAAACAATGCAGTCTTTGGGAACTCAAGCAAGATGGCGATTTCTTTTTTTTGTTTTTCTTTTTTTAATTTAAAGACAAATAGTGATTTTGGAGATGCGAGGATTCCGCCCGATAGTGACGACATGTAGCTTGTCGTTACAGATTTTTTTCCTTTTTTTAACTCTGTATTGTTTTCTTAGTAAATAAAGCTACGTGATAAGCCGGAACTGGCAAATCCATGTCACATTCTCGCAAATTTGTACTCTTGTGAGAGTGAAAAGACCTCAAAATGGCGATCCCCAAGCAAGTAAACGAAGTGCATGCGATGTTGTAAACATTTTGTTTTATATGTTGTAGATTTAAGTAAAGAGCAACTGATAAAGAAGATATGCACATTTAAAATATGACAATGTTTTTAAATCTTGCGTTGAGTTCCCCTTGAGAACTGATCCATTAACTCTTGAATTTTCTGAGAAGTGTTGGAAAAGTGTCTTCCCCCACTCTGCGGGAGCCGTGCAAAATTATGTCGCTTCAAGATTGACAGTTTGGATGGGGTTGTTTTAGATAATGAGTGAAAATAGTTAGCTTTAGATACATTACAGTAGCCATGTTTTGTTAAAAATGGACAGCTCTCATGCTTCTATGAAGAAAGAAGCGGTCAGCCACGAAGGTAAATTGCATACAGATTCATTTCCGCCAATTACACTGCTTAGTCACCTCATTGTTTTATGTACTGCATCATTCATGGCTCTAAGACCTTTGAAACAAAGTTTTGGAAGACGATGTAACCACCGTTTTGCTTTTGTGAAGTAGTACAGACTTTTTGTCTCGTCTGGAGCGCAGACTTTGATGGGGATGGCTAGTCCCATTCTACCATTTTATTCAATGACCGCGTAATAAATAAGCAATTTTTTCAACGTATTTAAATTAGTGATTGAACATGATTTTGGGGTGGCGTTAAATACAAATTTACACAATATGGTGTTTTGTAACTCATGCAAGATGGATTTTTTTGTTCATTTTCTTAAAAGTAGTAGTTTTGAAGATGCGAGGATTCTGCCCAACAGCGAGAGTAGGCCCTTTAAGTGAGCATGTTTACTTTAAGATTTAGCCAAGCGAAATGTTCAAATATACTGTATCTACAGTGTGTTTAAAAAGTATGTTTTAATCATTTGAACTGTATTTGAATAAGTTTAAATATGTTCAAAGTGTGTGGCAGGGGTAAGACCATTAAGGTTTTTTTATATGGACACCTACAACCCAAATTCCAATGAAGTTGGGACGTTGTGTTAAACATAAACAAAAAAACAGAATACAATGATTTGCAAATCATGTTCAACCTAAATTTAATTAAATACACCACAAAGACAGGATATTTAATGTTCAAACTGATCAACTTTATTGTTTTTAGCAAATAATCATTAACCTAGAATTTTATGGCTGGAACACGTTCCAAAAAAGCTGGGACAGGGTCATGTTTGCCACTGTGTTACATCACCTTTTCTTTTAACAACATTCAATAACCGTTTGGGAACTGATGACACTAATTGTTGAAGCTTTGTAGGTGGAATTCTTTCCCATTCTTGCTTGATGTACAGCTTCAGCTGTTCAACAGTCCGGGGTCTACGTGTTGTCGTATTTTACGCTTCATAATGCGCCACACATTTTCAATGGGAGACAGGTCTGGACTGCAGGCAGGCCAGTCTCGTACCAGCACTCTTTTACTACGAAGTCACGCTGTTGTAACACGTGCAGAATGTGGTTTGTCATTGTCTTGCTGAAATAAGCAGGGGCGTCCATGAAAAAGATGTTGCTTGGATGGCAGCATATGTTTCTCCAAAACCTGTATGTACCTTTCAGAATTAATGGTGCCTTCACAGATGTGTAAGTTACCCATGCCATTGGCACTAACACAGCCCCATACCATCACAGATGCTGGCTTTTGAACTTTGCGTCCATAACAGTGCGGATGGTTCTTTTCCTCTTTGGCCCGGAGGACACGACGCCCACAATTTCCAAATACAATTTGAAATGTGGACTCGTCGGACCACAGAAAGCTTTTCCACTTTGCATCAGTCCATCTTAGATGAGCTCGGGCACAGAAAAGCCGGCGGCGTTTCTGGGTGTTGTTGATAAATGGCTTTTGCTTTGCATAGTTGAGTTTCAAGTGGCACTTATGGATGTAGCGCCGAACTGTATTTACTGACAATTGGTTTTCTGAAGTGTTCCTGAGCCCACGTGTTGATATCCTTTACACATTGATGTCGGTTTTTGATGCAGTGCCGCCTGATTGATCGAAGGTCACGGGCATTCAATGTTGGTTTTCGGCCTTGCCGCTTACATGCAGTGATTTCTCCAGATTCTCTGAACCTTTTGATGATATTATGGACCGTAGATGATGAAATCCCTAAATTCCTTGCAATTGTACGTTGAGGAACATTGTCCTTAAACTGTTGGACTATTTACTCACGCACTTGTTCACAAAGAGGTGAAGCTCGCCCCATCTTTGCTTGTGAATGACTGAGCAATTCAGGCAAGCTTCTTTTATCCCCAATCATGGCACCCACCTGTTCCCAATTAGCCTGTTCACCTGTGGGATGTTCCAAACAGGTGTTTGATGAGCATTCCTCAACGTTCTCAGTCTTTTTTTTATATCCACCTGTCCCAGCTTTTTTGGAACGTGTTGCAGCCATAAAATTCTAAGTTCATGATTATTTTCTAAAAACAATAGTTCATCAGTTTGAACATTAAATATCTTGTCTTTGTAGTGTATTCAATTAAATATAGGTTGAACATGATTTGCAAATCATTGTATTCTGTTTTAATTTATGTTTAACACAACGTCCCAACTTCATTGGAATTGGGGTTGTATATCGGAGTCTTGAACGTATCCCCTGTGATAAAAGGGGTTCGCTTTATTGAAGTGGATCATTTTCTGTACCGCTAATCCTCAGTAGGGTCACGGGCGTGCTGGAGCCTATCCCAGCTGACTCTGGGCGAAAGGCGGGGTACACCCTGAACTGGTCGCCAGCCAATCGCAGGGCACATATAAATAAACAAAAAAACAGTCGCACCCACATTCACACCTATGGACAATTTAGAGTCTCCAATTAACCTAGCATGCATTTTTTCGGGATCTGGGAGAAAACAGGAATATGAAAGGTATCAACTGATTCATAATTAACCATTGCATTGCGATGCATCTAAGAATCAAGTTTGTCCCACCCTTTACAGTTTTTTGTCTTCAAAAAATTAACTAACATTAGGAAATTGGTATTTCTTTTTAAAATAATGTAGCCTACCTTGAGGATCAGACTGTGCAGGATGTCGGCCTTTACCACTCTCTGGGTCAGCACCTAATCACAACGTTTTTTTTTTTAGTACTGTTTAGTCCTGTTCTTCAGAATTGGAACCACGTCAGTATATAAATAGTAATAAAGAATTAGTACCTCCCTGTATCTTGAAACACAGTTTTTTCTTCTGGTAAGCAAAGTAACTGGATCCTGCCCCTAACAGAGCCACCCCAATTGCGCTGACGATTCCTGCGATCGTTCCAGAACCAGCTTCTGCAAGACAAAGGAAATACTGTGCAATAAACAAGATCTGGGTGATTTGGTTTTACTTTGACATGACAATTATCATGATTTCAACACACTCCTGGACCCGTTAATACAAAAATACAAAACAATCATTAGGCATTAAAATAATACAACGAGGCTACATCCTAGTTTATTTATTTATTTATTTTTAAGTGCTGGTCGTAGGCACAATTGTGTTACAGTGGAAGTATATTCACAGACTTCTTTCGGGTGGGGACCAATCTAGAAAATGCTTATGGACAGTATATACCCCGCTTGGGCGTCAATTATTGGTAGATTTTCGCTTTTCACGGTTGGGCCTGATCCCTGTTCCCCACAAATAGTGGGGGTCCACTGTAAATTGATGTCAGAATATGCGTGAGGTTTAAGGACACCATAATTGTTAAGTAGCCTCTTATTTAGCGAGTTGATCACAGTCAGATGAAGATGTTTACATACAATGTAATCAAGTCATTCACCGACAGGCATTTTCAAAGCAGAGTTCCCCATATTGCGAGCCGTTTTTAGAGAATTTTGACTGCTCTTTCAAGAACCACAGAATATTGTGACAGCATAAGCAACAAACCTACCACAAGTAAGAGTAGACTCTCTTCACAAGAAAAAAAAATATATTTTTAGCTTTTTCCTCTCTAGTAATCAGCAGTGGAACATAGGTTGGTTTCACCAACAGCACCGGCTTCTGACCAAATATTGGAGAATAATTTTTTTTTGTGAAACCTGTCAAGCAGAACACTGCCTTTGACACTTAAAACTATAAAGCAACAAAAACAAGAATAAGAAAGGGCTTTTAATGGCAAAATATAAACGTATTTACAGATATACAACTACATGAAAGGCGCTGACTAACTGCATGGCTCGATTTGGACATCAGTGGCTTTTTTTACATGGTATTCCTCATTCACTCCATGAACTGCATCATCTTTTCTCATGATCACGACATACACTTTGTACTAGCTACTTTGTTTATACCATACATATACTCAGTTGCAGCGTGAGGTGCCTAAACTTGTCTGACTTGCGTGTTGGCAATTCTCTCCCTTATAATCGATGTGAGAAGCTGAGACTCACCACCTAATCTTTATTTTCTACTCAAAAGCTGTGCTAATAGCAAATCCATAGTGATGCTATGTTGCCATCCACAGGGATCTGTTGGGCATTACAATGGTCTACAAACCTGAATTTTAAGGTTCTTTGGCAAGGCGTCCTCGACTTTCCCATTCATTGTGTGTGTGGAGGCATCAGCGTGTTTTGACGTGACGCCGACCATCGAGTCAATGCACAGGGCGTCTGACACTCAGCGTCGCGTCATCGGCTAGAAAAACGTTTTATTCCGAAGCGTTGTCGCGGTGACGTCAAAAAGCTCCACCAATGGGTCCGGGGCTGGTGGAATGATTTCTGAGTGCTATTTTGGCAGACTTGTACTGTTAACAGCAAGGGGGATATGGAGGAAGACATAATAATTGTGGTCTCCCACTATCCCGTACTTTGGGCTGATAGAAAAATTATATACTGAGACGTCTCTGTGGGAGGCTTTCAAACTCCCTTTCAGAGCTCCCTGCTTAACCTGAAATATACCTCAAAGCACTCTTCCTGGAACTAGAAAGCTCACGAACGAGTTTAACTCAGAGATGCTGCCGTGAAATTACTATGGGATATTCAAATCTTTTTTTTTTTTGCCTGCTGCGTCACCTCCTCCTCCCTAAAATAAGCAAAGTTAAGGCTTTCTTTTCCGACAATGACAAATACATATTGCCGAGCTGCGGTCCACTCAGCAGCGAAAGCCTCCCGACTTCTTTCGGGGCTGTTACGTCCCCACTTCCAAATATGGGGTGGCCGCACCCCCGTTACCGTCGTCGTTGCGCTTTGGCACGGGGGGCCTTCACACTGAGCAAGTGCAGTGTGAATAGGCCTTTACGGATCAACTGAGCTAAGACCCTCTTCCACACCACCCATTTAAAAACAAACATGACAAATATACAGTCTATGTCGGGTGTAGTCAATAGTTAGATTGCAGATGACAAATATAAACATACACAGCAGCGAATGAGTTAAATGTAGTCATTTGGTTTCATTTAGTAAATGTAATAATCCTGACTGATGATGCAGCAACATTAAGTGTGTTGAAGGAGTGGGACCTGGGGGGGATCAAACACCCTACCTTCAAGTTGGGGGACGCCCACATTACATGAGCTGAGACGTCCCCCGTGCAGTGTATGCCAATCTTAAACAAAGGGGCAAGTTAAAACTAACAAAGGCACATGGATAACTGCAACTTGAAAAACAAAGAACAGATTGTTATTGTTGGCATCTGAGAATGTGCTCCGGCATGCAGGGTGTGTCCTGACATAAAGGTGGTGACAGAAAAAATAAGAACTGTATTTATTCTTGGCAGTTGGTAGACACTTTATTGATCTCAAGAGGAACTTGTTTGCTTTCATATCCTGTCACGCGACTTCGACTTACAAATTGGCACCCACAACAGCCATGAGTGTTTTTTTTCTCTCGTCTATTCATGTAACGCAGCTGCATACAGTTGAGTTGGAAAATGTATGTTTCATATATACCAAATAATAGTTCTATTAGTTTTATATAGCCTTTACATTTTATTGGTCCATAGCTCCTCGTCAGCACAGTACTCATATGACTCCGATTGGTTTGTCTACTTGCTTTTCTTCTCTTCTGTTCTGTTCTCATCCTCTGCATGCACCCATTCCCATGAAGATAAGTTTGAGTGCAGCTGGACGAAAGCTAATTGTGTGAGAATGAGAGGGATGTATTTCTTTTTTCTTCTTTTCTGTCTCTCTCACTTCTGTGTAAGGAAGGTGATTCTTTTCTTGCACTTCAAAGTAAGGGGTAACAACTAGTGACGGCTTGTACCTTTTCCTCTCTTTGCAAAGAGTCCTTTCTTTCTTGTAATAAAAAGCCACAAAGACAAGATTTCTTCCTTACTTATTCTGTCATAAAAAGGATTTGCCAAAACACAGGACACGACTCATAGTACATCATAAACAGGAGACAAATACAAAGACAGGCCCACCAACGTGCAAGTGCATGGTATTTGGATCATCAGGAATTACACAACAATTCATGTGCTATTGGTTTATACCATTGTGTCAAATACAAGACGTCTTATCATTATGCACCAACAATTTACCATGAATCTTAAATTTTAATAACTGTACACCTACATTGTATATAACCAATCAATGTTGTTTCTATATTATTCAACTTCCACTGATTTTAGCCATTTTATAATACATATCATTCCAAATGTACCATTTGTGTAATTGATCAGACTAGGAATGGGGGGCGGGAGGATTCTTTGTTTGCATCCCGATACAGATGCCAACAACGGTATAATGGTCTGTGCAGTGAAACGTTGGTTTTCAGATATATTTTGTAAGGCGATTAAAATTTTATAAAACTAATTTGTTAATGAGAACTGAATGACAACCACACTGCATTTCCAGCATTAGAGTTGGAATTTAGCCACCTGGTTAATGAGATGTGTAGCACACTGCATGTCAGTGCGACAGCAACAATTGCTTTTATCAAGCCGGCGATCAAGGCTACAAAGCCAAAGGCTTGCCGAGCCTCCTGAATGAAACAAGATATTACTTCCAGAATGTACAACAAAGTTCATTTCCATTTGACTTCCTTTCGATACCGATATCAGATTCAAGGACCTTAGTAGAAGGTACAAGGTATAAGGGTCAGACCCAAAAGTCAATCATCTTGAAAAAGCCTTGTACAATCAGGGCATAGCATGAACAAGCTCCATGGCCCTCTCTAGGAGTGGTATTAAGATCTTTTTTAGATTGGACATCCACATTAAGATTTCCTCAGGCATGTTACAATTTAGCATCTTCAGGATTTGTCGCCACAGAAGGTCTGGATCTGCAACAACACAAAATTGTAGCATAGTTTTAGCCAGACAGACCAGACCAGGAGCCTCATTTATAAAATCGCAACGCAACGTGGCCAAAAAGTGTCGCAAGCCACTTCTTACCCCGACATTGTGATTGACGAATGATAACTTTGTGGCAGAATTTGTCTACCTGTATGCAAACTCCAGATGTATCCTACACACATTTTGGAAGCGGTGCCACTCAAATGGTGGCACGGTGATATGAAGCAAAAACACAAGTCCGCTTTACAGAAACATAAATCATTGATCCACTTCATGATGAAACCAGATATGTTATCAGTTATCGCTTTTCCTGCAAGGAGCATTTCCATTCCCTTTTCAATATGAAAAGATACGAGCTCCTCAAATCAAATAGATCTCTCACCATCACAGTCATGGAGACCAGGACTGTTGACTACAAAAGTATCATCACCGATTATGGAATCCAACGTTACAATAAATAACATTCATTCGATATCGTCATTATCTGTGCTAATATTAATACACGCCAAGTTTAACAAAACTGACATGAATAAAAGCATTGTGGTCAATGTCCCTCAAAACATATATCCTTGTTTTGTTTCTAAATGCTTTAAATATGTTTGAAGATGTGCTGAAAACATGTGCAAAGACTGAGAACAATACAGTACTGAATTGTTGAGATATACGTAGCTTAAGACTCTTTTTCTTTATCTTTTTTGGCCGGATTTTTTTGAGCGGGGCCAAAAAGTAACCCCGTGACGGCTGGGTCGTATACTTTCTAGCATCTTCCCTGAAGTGTAATATGTTTTGTGTCATTTGTGCGCAATTGTCTTGCCGTCTGGCCACCCGTGTGTTGCATTGCGAGGGAGCGGCGAACAGGACGAGATTTGCCGCTCCACGGCCCATTGCCAGCCCGACAGCGGTTAGAGAAGCTGCCCGAGGTACAGCACAACAGCATTAGGGCTGTCAGCCTCACAGTTGCCGGCCGCAAGTCGCGGGGCGAGGAGGAGGAGGGAAAAAATTCTTCCAGGAGGACCGGTGTGCTTCGCACGGCTGTGGACACTTATGGCGCATCCTTCAGCAGCCACAGAGGCACGTTGTCCCACTCAATTTCAAAGGAGGGAAAATTGTCCTGGCGGTGTGGCTTATGGTCATTTTGCCAGCACACAGGCTGCTTTTCTGCAGCCTGTGAGAGCCATTGCAATGCGGGTCGCTTGGAATCCTCCTCTCCACACTTCGGAGCAGTGAGAAAAGAGAACGCACGTATTTGATTCACAGTTGAACGTTCAGGGGAGGTGTGGTTTTGAGATCATTTAGTGACACGCCCACAGCGTCTGGAAGCGGAAAGAATGTCTCAATTCTTGACAAGCCTGATTTTACATACTTTGCAATTATTATTAAATTTGTTTGTTGATCATTCATTGTCCGGTTCGTTAACGAGACTCTTTTCTGTGATGTGCCAAATTTACATATTTTTTTGCTCTGTTTTGGGGGACTTTAATGTTCCAACAAAGATCTCATTCCATATAAAGATATACAATATGTATATATCTATATGGGAAGATTTTAATGCGGTTGAATTCTGTTCTGTGGAGGGGTTAAGGACAATAATCCTATTTTGGATGGCATAATGCATCAGGTTTCCCTCGGAACAGTGGTTCTCAAAGTTTTTACACCAAGTACCTAAAAAAATACTTAGCAACATTAAAATACCGGAGCATAGTACGAGGCAGAGGTTTTATTTCCAAAAAGGATACAGTGGTGCCTCGAGATACCAGTTTAATTTGTTCGGTGGCTAAGCTTGTCACTCAAAACAGCGCTACTCAAAACAGCGCTATCTCAAAGCAACATTTCCAATTAAAATGAATGGAAATACTATTAATGCAATCCAGGCTCCAGGAACTGCCTGAAGAGCTCAGAGACATAATTGTGACAAGGCACAGATCTGGCCCAGGTTCCCAAAAGATTTCTGATGCACTTAAGGTTCCTAAGAGCACAGTGGCCTGCATAATCTTTAAATGGAAGACGTTTGGGACGATCAGAACCCTTCCTAGAGTTGGCCGTCCGGCCAAACTGAGCAATTGGGGGAGAAGAACCTTGGTGAGAGAGGGAAAGAAGAACCAAAACGATCACTGTGGCTGAGCTCCAGAGATGCAGTCAGGAGATGGGAGAAAGTTCTAGAAAGTCAACCATCACTGCAGCCCTCCACCAGTCGGGGCTTTATGGCAGAGTGGTCCGACTGAAACATCTCCTCACTGCAAAACACATGAAAGCCCGCATAGAGTTTGCTAAAAAAAACACCTGAAGGACTCCAAGATGGTGAGAAATAAGATTCTCTGGTCTGATGAGACCAAGATAGAAATTGTTGGCCTTAATTTTAAGTGGCATGTGTGGAGAAAACCAGGCACTGCTCATCACCTGTCCAATACAGTCCCAACAGTGAAGCATGGTGGTGGCAGCATCATGCTGTGGGGGTGTTTTTCAAGTGTAGGGACAGGATGACTGGTTGCAATAGAAGGAAAGATGAATGCAGCCAAATACAGGGATATCCTGGACAAAAACCTTCTCCAGAGTGCTCAGAATATCAAACTGGGCTGAAGGTTCACCTTCAAAAAAGGCACTTAACCCACATTGCCTTTGAATGAAAGTGGTTAGATGTTTGGTGGTGGTCGGAGGCGCAGAATGGCAGCCACGCTTCCGTCAGACTGCCCCAGCGTAGTTGTGGCTACACAAGTACAGTAGCTTACCACCACTAGGGTGTGACTGTGGAGTGAATGAATAATTTGTGCAACTGTAAAGTGTATTTGAGTACATTGTAAACCGCGATATAAGTCAAATGCATTATTATTATTAATTGTGTGATTGTCGTCTGGCGGCAAATTATAAATTCAAGAGATGAAAGAGTTAGTGGAGGTGACAAAGTCCATATGCATGGGAACAAAAGAAAACACAGTCAATCTTTCAATATTTATGTGTGCTCGCGGTTTTCTTCACACAATGGGCTAGTTAGTAGACTTCACCTTGTCACAACAATTTAGCTCTGCCCCCAGCCGTCAAAAGCCACCAATGCTGTGCTCCAAATTGGCCCCACAGTAGAAGCTGACATTTTTTCAGGATTCCCGCCAGGTGCCATGGGACACACAAGATTCTCATGGAATGGGAATGAATATAACTTTTAATCAAGGGCTTGGGCAGGTGCGGGGGCGGGGACTATGACAACAAAGTCACTGGTCTAGTCCACTCCCGGTGACTTTCAAGATATTAATAAAAACAGAGCAGGACTGACTAGGAGTAAAAAAATAAAAAGGGGCCGGCGGGTGCTGAATTGGAATGGGATTCTGTAAAATTTTGGATCGGGATTGGGAGGTCATGGGATTAATCTCTGTGGCAGCGGGAGGGACCAGGATTTTTTTCAAACACTCACTCGGGATTGGGGGGGAATGAGAGTCAAAATCGACTCCCGTGTCAGCATCTACCCGACAGTAAAGGGAATGGCCTGAGCAGTGACTCATTTTCAAGAGACAAGACCACCCCCTCAAAACAGGATAATATCAATGAGGTGTATATAATAGGGTGTAAAAATTATAATTCCTGATCCTTGTGGTATTTTGATGAAAGCATGTCACAGATTCTAGAAGACAAATTTGAACTGTGTTAAATGATGAAAAATTCCTGTCTACTTCAAAATCAGTTATGAAAGAAATGTATTGGAATAAAAATGTCTTTCATAACCGATTTTGAAGTAGACATGAATTTGTCATTGTAATTTCTCCTGTATAACATGCACCCCTAAAATCAGGAATTCCCTTCTACCTCTGTATAATACACACCATCGATTTGCTGGTATCCATGTTCAAATCATGAAGTATTCTCTGTATTTTATTACGTTTTTCAAAGAAATATTCTGTTCTATGTGCATGCGCTGACACTCGTGTCCCTTCCTCACCATAAATTTCTACTCGAGTTGTCATATAAGCAAAGACCAATGATGGTGACGGACTCTAATCAATGCTCAATGATACGGTAAGTTTAACATTGTAATAGAACTGTTGAAAATAGTACAGTCTTATGAGGTAGGAACTTTTCTTTGGATTTCCTCCATAATATCACAATAGCTTTGTTTAAGTCTAACTGCCGACCTGCTTCATGGTTCCATTCTGATGGCAACAGTTATCACGTTCTTCTTAAAAGCTGCAGAGTAACTTGCCCTTCTCTTACTTGACATGTTTTAACTTGGGTGATGTTCTCCGTGAAGTGGCGGTCTAGTAAAGATGCTAAATCCGATGCGTCAAACAGAAGTCGTAACAGATATGATGTGGGGTGCTTTCGCACTCCGAGAGCGCCCTGCTACACTCCGGACAATATATACACAGCATATCTTTTCTCACTTTCTTTTGTCCCTCTGTGCACTGACTAAATGCATCTTACAGCATGCACAAAAACTCAAAATGCTCCACTAAGCTGTAAAAGTTGACCACAAGGGCCAAGATGTACGACAAAGCAAAACTCCAGCAACAGACCGTCTTTAGACAGGAAACAGGAAATGTGATTCATGGGCTCAGGGGGTTAGATGATAAAAGGAGCAGTCATAAAGCATCAAGACAAAAACAGGACGTTATGAAAGCAGAGAATAAAGTTACCTTCAGGCTGATCCGCACCACCTGGAAAGATGACAAAACATAATTCAAAAAATAATATCATCATAGGTAGGGTACATTCAATTAACCACAGCATAATATTTTTGTTTGTCTGTAACACAGTTATCTTTGTTATCTCTTCATCTTTTCATTTAATATTATGTTGACGATTCCGGAGCGTCTTCTAAGTCAAACAGTACGGTCCAGTTGCGATCGATTCAATGCCCTGAGAATGAAATTACCTAAATGAATGAAAATATTCACAGGAATTACGGATGGTATTTGTAGTGGTGTTCAACTGCCTGCCATCAGACTGCGAGCTGTTTATTCTTTTTATCCTTTTCTGTAGCTAAATGCAGTAACCAAACACTAGAACCCTGTCCTTGCAGTGCAGCTCAACAACACTGCAAACTACAATCACAATAATAAACATACAGTAGTTAAATTAACATCTGATTGGTATTTAAAATTAAATTAAGCATTATTAACTACAGCGTCATCATAACACTAGATTACATCACTGAACATTTGTAATGTGCAATACTCAACATCAAGTCAATCAACAACCAGAAGTAACCAACTGATCACCTGACTGCAAATGTGGGATTTGTGTGTTTGACGAGTGAGTGCTTGTAGACGCATGTTAAGCATGTATGCAGCATGGTATGTGCGCCCTGACAGAACAACTCTTTCACACTTCTTGAGAACTTTTGACTGGTACGCTCTCTACCTGCAAAAATCATAATGTTGCAAGAATTAACATACCTCCAGAGTTATAGCCAGGATCTCCTGAACGGCCTGAGGTTAAACCAGATTGGCATGGATATGTTAGATATTTAACTAAAAAAATCTAATCACAATTATAATGAAGAATGTAGAAAGATTACAGATTATGTCTTACCTCCACCTCCCTCAGGTTTATAGTCTCCATCACTTACGTCAAACAAGTCTTTATCACCAAAGTTACCACCACCTATGTGAAATTAGCCAAAGAACAGAAATTATATTATTGAAGACAAAAGTATATTTGGTATGCAAAAACACATTTTAGTAGACTAGCCAAGATGCTGCTTGATGTAAATCATACTTGGATAGAAATAAATGACAATTTCCAAACTCACCTCCACCATGCTTTGGTGGATTGACTGCAGGTTTGTCCGGTTTGGCATTTGGGTCTAAAAGAATGAGATAAAGTGGAAACTACTGTGAGAACGCCCCACAACCATTAGCTTCATAGATAAAACCAGAATGCATACAATGCCAATGTCAATATAGAAAGTGAATTACATACACTCACCATGGGCACAAATGTCATATTAATTTTGGACATTCAATGATTTACTTGAACCATTCTTTTTCAAGTATGGAATTCATATAGAAATTCTCACCAATATAGGTAAACAAATCAATAAATAAATGTTCTTCGTTGGACAGCGGGACAATGATCCCTGAAGGTTTAATGAGCATGTAGCACAAGCTTTACCTGGTTTTAAAGCATCTTCTAGGTCAAATCCAAAGCCGCCTGCACACATAAATACAGGTTTGTTAGTGTAGTAGGCAGAGATACAAAAGTAAAGGCTTCTTATTTTATTGTAAAATTGTTTAAGGAAAAAGGTCTACCAGAATCTCCAGGGTTAGGTTTAGGCTTCTTCGGTTTCTCTGGTTCTGGTTCATCTTTAAAAATAAATAAATAAATAAAATAAATAAATGGAAGCATATAAACATGACTTTAACCAATGTTTTTTACTCTACATCATGGGTTTTGTTTTGTTAAAATTGTTTAAGGAAAAAGGTCTACCAGAATCTCCAGGGTTAGGTTTAGGCTTCTTCGGTTTCTCTGGTTCTGGTTCATCTTTAAAAATAAATAAATAAATAAAATAAATAAATGGAAGCATATAAACATGACTTTAACCAATGTTTTTTACTCTACATCATGGGTTTTGTTTTGTTAAAATTGTTTAAGGAAAAAGGTCTACCAGAATCTCCAGGGTTAGGTTTAGGCTTCTTCGGTTTCTCTGGTTCTGGTTCATCTTTAAAAATAAATAAATAAATAAATAAATAAATGGAAGCATATAAACATGACTTTAACCAATGTTTTTTACTCTACATCATGGGTTTTGTTTTGTGCTATTATAAATAAATGAAATTAAGAATTCAAATGTGAAATTATTTATGAAACATTCCAATGGTGAATTAAAATGAGAAATGTAATGTGAAATAACTTTTTAACCTTCATATATTTCTCTCATGACCTTTTTTATTTGTTTATGTATTTATTTCAGAGAGCAAAGAGTTTGTTCTCATCATGTTTGTGTTTTCTCTAGGTACCATTCCAGAAACTTGCATGGCAGGTTTGACTCTAAATTGCCCATAGGTGTGAATGTGAGCGTGAATGGTTGTTTGTCTATATTTGCCTTGTGATTTGACTGGTGGCCAGTCCAGGTATAGTCTGCCTCTGATCCAAAGTCAGCTGGGATACACTCCAGTGACCCTTATGAGTAATAGAAAATTGCAAAAGTGATTGCTTTATTCCATAACCCATTATTCATGTCTTTATCAAATTTAATTTATCAAACTGACCCATCAAGTTGGGAGCAGCTCGGTGGAATCAAGGATATCATTGGTGGTTTTTGGCGACTTGTTGTTATGACTTTTATTGCAGTTGAACCAATCAATACATTTTTATTCCCTCCTGATGGTTTACTGTGACACCTTTATCATTGTATTTCACGATGCTGCAGCTCATTGAAAAGCACCATGAAATTATTTCAAACTCAACCATTCAAAGATGGTGGTACAATTGTTTCATGGTACTTTTTCGCAATGCGATATGAAACGTGTCACAGAAAGCCATCAAGACGTAACCTAAGATCTGATTGGTTGAACTGTAATGAAAATCTAGACATTGAGTCTCCAAATCCAAGTGTAACCAATGAATCAATAAATGTCAATTTGACAAATAAGGTACGCTGTGCAATGTAGCAGTCGTGAAATAAATCAAACGTCAGCAGATGAATTATATACACAACACATCCTCATAAAATAAATCAATTATTCAACCATAAAATGAAACTTAAAAAAATAAACTGTGGGCCCTTTGAGACTCTTTTGTGATTAAGGGCTATACAAATAAACTTGACTACTATAGATAAATAGATTCAATGCAATTTTTTCAGATACATTTTTACATTGTAATTAATTAATGTAAAATTTGTCAAATAACTACATTCCAATGAACGAAGTCACATTTGAATTATTTATTGAATCAAACTGAATTTATTTAATTTTGGACCCAAAATACCCTCTAATCCTCTTGGGCTGCAGTACTTGCACTTAAAACAATTACTTGAAGGTCAAAATAGAGTGGTCATAGATTTTAAACAAAAAATGTCCATATTGGAATATATAGAATAAGAGTATATGATGAACTGTACATTGTACTAAGGCATCAAAAAGGTCCAGTCCATCTATGGGGAGAAAATACAAATAAAAGGCGTTAAAGTTTAGTTTGGTATAGAAACAGTCAGCTGCCACTGTTTTTAGCCATGACTGTATTGTCGCTTATATATATTTGTCCAAGAAAATATTTTTTCTTATTCTGGCATTTAGCAAATAGAAAGAATTTTGGTAATCCTAATTGACCTAAAAGAGGAATGGTTTAGTCTTATTTTATGTAAGACAGTCAGGGAAAAAAAGTGTTGCTTCTTTTTATAGAGTCGTGGCTAAAAACATTGGGGTACCAATGTTTTTGAGCTTATATACTATATTCCCAAAAGTATTCGCTCACCTGCCTTGACTCAGATGTGAATTTATGTGAACCATTCTTTTAGGTGAAACACTGTATAATTGTACACAAAAGTAGTCAAAAACGGCCAATTTGACCCTTGACTCCAGAGGGGTAAATAAAAACAGGCAAGTTAAAAAATATATAAATTCTGACACAAAACCTACTTCAAAGGGTGTACTACTGTTCTTGTGTTTGTGAATTATTGCAAGGAAATTAAGCCAGTTTGTTGTGTTAAATATGGAAGCCCATAGGAAATAGGCAGTGCACAAATGATTGACTTGCTTGCGTAATTTCACACTTAATGGATGGGCGGGTTCCCTAGCGACCAACTGTATGTATACAAACAATTAAAAAGTAACAATTTATATAATACTCTATGACCCCTTTAAATACTGAGCACCCGCCATAAATTATTAAGATTGTTAATGTCAAATGAGTATACAAACCATCAAGATTAGGATTCGCTGGGGCTCCTGGTTGCTCTTTCGGTTTTGGTGGCGTTGGCTCTATCATAACAGAAACAAACAGTTACAACTGTGTGTATCTGTCGATCAATCTCTCTATATACTGTATGTATGCACTATGCACAGAAAAAGTATGTGAACCTGGATTACAACGTGAATTGGTCATAAAATGTGAATATAACCGTTAAAGCAGGCAAATAGCCAAGAAACTCATTAGGGCTACTCACCTATGTCATCAAGGGCATCAAACAGGTCAAATCCTGTCAGAAAGAGACAACAATTTAACACTTTCTTTATTCAGAATAATATTTTTTACCCGCGAATCCAAGCAAGGTAATTACAACCACAAAGCTATTCAGTGAAAATAATATAGAAAAAAAAAAAACACTGACAAAACATGTCCCAATATGAACGTTGACCCCCTACTACATAATCTTAACTAAACAAAAATGCCCTCCCCAGAGCATGACAAGCTGACCACGATGTCAGGCCATATTAATTCCAGTAAGTGGAAATGTATGTAATGTGGGTTTATACTTTTGCTGTTAATTCATTCATGGACATCTCTGTCAGTTTGCACCTTTGTTGATTTTGTGCAATTTCTGGTGTTGTGACAAAATGTAAGATCCAAAAAACCCAGCGGCTAGGACCTAACCAGGTTGCTATGCAGGAGGCAATGTGGCGATGTCAGCCAGGTGAGGCAAAGCGACCTTCGCAAAACATTTTCGGCTTGAAAGCACATACCTCGGGTCAAAGGTTTCCCGAATGTCGATAAATCACTGCTTTTGCAACATATAAATCGACACCATGTTCAGCACAATTGATCTGTGATTGCCTTTTACCTGTCTCCTTTCTTTTCATATTATTGAAAACAATTAAAATGATTGCACTGCATGATTTCACATTGTCTGTTTAGTCACGAGTTGCTCTTCTTTTTTTTCAGTACAGTGGCTACTTGAGTTACAAACGCCCAAACGTTTCAAGTAATGAGTGGTCACAGTCGATTTCTTTTGCTTTGTGCGCCGCACAATATTTGACCTACGAGGTAGCGCCAGCCAACTTCATAACATTCGTCCGCCGTCAATTCCCATGGTAACTTCGAAGTAAAAGTACTTGTAGTTTTGTGTTGGTATTTTCCATTTTTGGTGCAGATATTTTGCTAAATGTCTTTTTTCTAACGATGGTAAGTGCTGAGAAGAAGAAGCACATGATGTCCATTGAATTACAGACTTTGCATGTTCTCCCCGTGCCTGCGTGGGTTTTCTCCGGGCACTCCGGTTTCCTCCCACATCCCAAAAACATGCATTAATTGGGGACTCTAAATTGCCCGCAGGCATGACTGTGAGTGCGAATGGTTGTTTGTTTCTATGTGCCCAGCGATTGGCTGGCAACCAGTTCAGGGTGTACCCCGCCTCCTGCCCGATGACAGCTGGGATAGGCTCCAGCACGCCCGCGACCCTAGTGAGGAGAAGCGGCTCAGAAAATGGATGGATGGATGTATTGCAGTTGTACTAAATGACAGCACGTGTCTTCGTCTTCTTGATTTCCAGCAGACTGGGCATGTTTAAGTGCATTGCTGCCACCTAAGGGTTAAGTGAGAAACACCAACAACAGAGCCAAACCTTAAGAAATACATTCAAATAACAAATATTGAAGCCATAATTTATTAAGTATTACAATTATAGAGTAATGACGATGTTGCACAGCTGAACAGTATGCAATTATGTTTATCCTATTAGATAATATACTGCATTAACTGTCCTGCGGTATTGTTCTTGACAAAATTTGGAAATTATGGAAATTCAGACAAATTGTTGTGAAAGGGACGGCATTTCCATTAATTTCAATTGGGAAAGTTGATTTGTGATAGGAGTTATGATAATGGTCAAGAATTAAATTAAACTCCTAAATCAAGGTACTACTTCAGTCACTTAATACACTATAGCGACCAAATAGCAAAGTTGACAACACTAACTATGGTTTTGTAAAATAGCTCCTCTCTCTTTGCAGCCATGTTGTTAGTGGAAGCCGTGCACGGGCGACAAGGTGGACAACAGGTTCGAGCGTCTGCCTCACAGTTCTAAGGACCTGGGTTTAAATCCGGCCTCGCCTGTTTGGAGTTTTTATCTTCTCCCCAGGTTTTCACCGGCTCCTCCGGTTTCTTCCCACATTCCAAAACATACATAGTAGATGAATTGAAGACTCTAAATTGACTGTAGGTGTGAATTTGAGTGTGAATGGTTATTTGTTTCTATGTGCCCTGCGATTGGCTGACGACCAGTTCAGGGTGTACCCCGCCTCTCGCCCAGAGTCAGCTGAGATAGGCCCCAGGACGTCCACGACACTAGTGAGGAGAAGCGGTACGGAAAATGGATGGATGAATTAAATTCAATTTGGATAAGTTCCTTTCCATTAAACAGGCCATGAATATTTAGGTTAAAATGTTTAAAAATAATAATAATTCCCATCTCATTTTTGGGTGCATGTGTGTATAATTGGCGATATGATCATGATTTTATTATGATAAAAATGTTCTCCCCTCTAATGAGTGCCTGGACCCAAAACATTTGACAACCCCTGATCTAAACCTTGTGGCACAACTATCACTACTAAAACACTAAAACTTGAAGCGGCAGGCGAGTCATCTTGACATTTGTAACCATATCCGCATTGAATTTGATCTACTGTGTGAGTTTTTGCAAAGCTTCAACACTCTTCCTGTGCTAATGAGGGAAAAGTAATTTTTATTATACATTTGTTATTATTCAGAACAGTTAAAAAGGAGCTCAGATGACAACAGTGGGACACTGAGTACAAAGAAAGTCAGACCATGCCAGCAGACTTTATGGGCAACTCTTGTATATTATTCATTATTCGTGATTCAGAGTCACTTTCCATTGTGGAGAAGATCTTCAAAGGTACTTTCCACTCTCACTTATGTGGGGTGTCTGACATTTATCCACACATTTTGACTGACTGAACAGTTTGTGGGTCAACTGCTGTTTTTAATGCTCAGCAAGTATAATTGTATAATAATAATTGTATTTACGCTGAAAGCTTTGTGCAGAATTGATTACTTTATACAGTGCTGTCATCGTTATCATTACAAAGTTTAAACAAATGTTTGAATGAATATTTTTATATCGACTGTATAAATACTGTTGATGAGATAACATTATTTTTCGATGAGAGTTTTAACAGATGTTTTATTTTTGTCTAAAAAATGACATTGGATCTTCATCTACCCATTTTTTTTTCTATACCACTTGTCCTCAGCTGACTTTGGAAGAGAGGGGGTCTATACCCTGGACTGTTCGCCAGTCAATCACATATAAACAGACAACCATTCACATTCACACCTATGGACAACTTAGACTAAAGTCTTCAATTATCATAGCATGCATGTTTTTGGAACGTGGGAGGAAGAAGTGCTAAACACTACTGCTTTCAGAAATGCAAGGAAAATTGAAAGATGCCTTACCCTTTTACTTTATGCTTGTACTGGACGCTTTAAAATGAACTAGACCGTAGGTGTCAAACCCAAGGCCCGGGGGCCCGCCACATCATTTTATTTGGCCCGCGAAAGCAAATCATGCTCGTCAACTTCCGTGATTTTTGCTCAAATCTGTACCCAAATTCCAAGTTGTCATAATAATAAGCAATAATGTTGAGATATTGCATTTTCCTGTTACCAAACCCTTCTTCTACAGTAACTTAATACTTGAACAAACTATTATCCTTGTCTTCTGATTTCAAATCTAGTTATCCCTCCATATGTTGTGTAATGGTAATAATATGATTTGGTGATTAAACATTTATATGGTTTCACTGTTCTAATGGCCCTCTGAGGGAAATCATAACTGCAATGCGGGCCGAGACAAAAATGAGTTTGACACCCCTGATTCCAGACTCATTCAAGACAATGTCACATAGAATTGGACAGAGAGGCCCGATAAAAGACTCTGGAAATAAAGACTTCGGGACACAACGTACACAAACAATTCCCGAATCTCAAGACAAACCCAACCAAAGATCCAAAATGTACAAACAGAGGTTAAGTCTTAAATCTTAAATTAGCTCTCTTGGCATGTGGAAAGAGGTACATGTCTTTGGGTTGATCAATGACAGTTGTGTGCTTCACTGTTTTTTTTTTTGTGGGGGGGTTTTCCTGACCTTGAAATTGATTGATTGTTTTCAATGACTGATGAATGCACACGGTGTCAGATGATACAAATATGCACGTAAAAATTGGGAAACGTCTCGCCTGTTTATTGAGCTATTTACTGGATTTAGTCGACGAAAACGTTGTGAAAGTGACAAAACTAAAACAGTTCGGACGACCACATTGTGACTAAAAGTAATCATACAGTAAGAAATGTCAAAAGGATCGCTCGTTTGGACTGTAGGAAACAACCCCGTTCAAGTGGGAGATATTTTGACTGTAATTGTTTCCATTGCGTCAATGATAGTGGCATAACTTATATCGTATTGCGCATTTAATAACAAGTTATTACGTATTTGGAAGTACGGTTTTCAAGTTTAAGCTAAATGTAACGCAACCGGTCATGTTCACGTTTGGCGGTGACTCAGAAGCTCCATGCAGGACAAAACAGTTCTCGGAACCCTATTTATTAATAACAGTTCCGTGGCCGTAGAGCGCCACATATTTGGATTAACCAACTTTCAAGCAAGAATGATACTATTAAAATACAAAACAGGGGGAAACTTGCCGTGCTCCTGCGTCAATGCACCGGTCACCAGGAGGAGTACAGCGGATAATAGACAAAACTTCATGTTGACAAAAACGTATTAGCTCCTCTGTTTTTAGGTCTCCGGACTGGAAAGAAAGTTTCAACCAAAATGAGGTATTGTAGTTCGAGGTCGTTCCAATGTGCGTGTTTAGCTCGGGGATATTTCAGGGACCAGCACGCCTGAGCACGGGAGAGAAGGCGACGGTTCGTTCGGTGGTATCCAATTACACAAGCTCTGGTGAGTCAACTTCATGGCCGTCCCGTCCCGTTGGGTGTGGCAGGGCGTTCCTCTCAAAGAAAACACGTTCAGGCTGCACTGACTAATGCAATGAATAATAAAACGGTGTTTGACGATAACATTCTTTTAAACAGAATGGATTTGATTTGACAAACTGTCAATGCACACAATTGAGCTTTGGGCGAAGTTACAAGCTCAGCTGGAGCTGGGCCAGTGTGGAGCGGTGATTTTCACGTTAACCTCTACTCCCACCTAGTGCGTGCAATGTGAAGTACATTTTTAATGAGGCTTCCAGTTGGACTATGCAGTGCGACAAGTTTCTGTTTGAGAGTGAAAACATCACAAAGTTAGGGTTGGGGGAGACCAAATTGTTCAAGTATGGAGGTGGAATTTTTTTTTTTTGCTTAGTTTCCCCATCATCAAACAAATTTAAATAGCAGACCAAGACAACCCAAGTAAACATAAAATGCAGTTTTCATTAAAAAAAAAATGTTTTTTCATTACGGAAAAAAAAGTTACCTGGCCCTGTGTGAAATAGTAATGGCCCCCTAGACCTAATAACTAGTTGGGCCATTGCTGTGCTCCTGGTGTAATTTTTGAAGGCCGGCCACTCCTAAAAAGGTTCACCACTGTTCCATGTTTTCGCGATTTATGGATAATGGCTCTCCCTATGGTTCGCTGGAGTCCTAAAGCTTTATAAATATGTAGTTTTGCAACCCATTCCAGAATGATAGATGCAAATTACTTTATTTCTCATCTGTTCTTGAATTTCGTTGGGTCATGGCATTTTGTTGCAGTTTTTTGTTTTTAATCTTTTGGCTGACTTCCTTTTGTCAGACAGGTTCTAGTTAAAAGTGATTTCTTGATTAAACAGGTCTGGAGGATAATCTGTCTTGGGTCTGGTCAGTGAAAATGAGCTCATCTTTCCCAAAAGAAAGTTATTAGCCACAGTTAATTCATGATTTAACATTTACTTTTTTTCACACAGGATCAGGTTGCTTTAATATTTTTTTTCCATTCATAAATAAAATCCACCCATCCATTTTCTTTACCGCTTGTCCTCACTAGGGTCGCGGGATAGCTGAGAAACCCCACCCAGGCACGGGAGAATATGCAAACTCCACACAGGTAGGGCCAGGATTTGAACCCCAGTCCTCAGAACTGAGGCAGATGTGCTAACCAGTCGTTCATCGTGCCACCTAAATAAAATCAAAACTGCATTTTATATTTGGTTACCAAACCAACCAAAGCATTACAGTACTTTATATTTTTTTGATCATCTTAAACATTTAAGTGAGGAAACTATGCAAAAAAAAAAAACGAATTTGAGAAGGGGGCAAATGCCTTTTTCACGGAACCGTATGTGCAGAGGTGGCAAACGTATTCGAACACTGTACTTAAGGAGAAGGACAGTTACTTGTGTTAAAAAGACTCGTAAAAGTAGAAGTAACACTGATTCAACACATTTACTTTTAAGGGGAGTTTACAAAATTAAACACTCGCTTTTTTAATGAAGCCTCACATCGCAGTCCAACCAAAGCCGCGCCCCTAACTGACAAAAATGGCCATTCATAATGGCATGATTATGAACGTGCGTAGTTCTGATGAATAGTCACAGAGAATGCTGTCCAGCTTCAACAAAATACCAGCGCTAGCAATACTAAGCTAACATTAGTGTGGTGAACAAGCTGACGTTAGCCACGGCTACTACGTTGGTAGCATGGCGTATTCGTAGTAGAGCCCTACGACACAGTAACTACGGGTAAGTTTAGAAATTCAATCTGACGCGGTCACTGCGCTCTGAGAGTGCAGTGTTCAGAGAGGCAGGACGCGCTCCATTTTCTATGAATTTACGAACGAGCGTGTTGGCCATTGGCATGGACACATTAGTACGTCCGCCATATTGAATGTGTTGTTTCGGCGTGCGAACATCTCGTCCTGCCTGCCGCTCTGGCTGCTCCGCCTCCTCAACAGTCAGACTGGCGGGAGTGCGCTCCGGCACGCCCAGTGTGTGGCACTCTGAATAACCGAACGGCACACTCCAACAACGTTCTGAGTTTCCCACTGTTCCGGAGTGTAGAGAGCACACTGAATTTGCACAGTGAATTTACGGATGTACCCTAAATGCCATCGGTTTGACGTTTTACTTTTTGGAATGTACAATAAATTACAAATCATAAAGAGGTGACAAACGTACCTGTCGAGCACAACTGTTGCTGATTTTTTGTCGCTTTGGAATTCCTTCAGCTACCTGAGGTCCATTCGCTCTGCTTCTGTTTTCTAGTTTTATGCCCAGTTGTTAGACAAGAAGGGATGGGCTTTACCCCCAGTGGTACGGATTCCGAAATAGTTTCACCTAAGTTCCTGAAGCCCAAGCAAACATGTCAGCGCAAGACTGTGGAGGTGTGCCAGTGACCGGCTATGAGTGTGCCCCTGAGTGCAAAGCAAACGATTGACACCTAGTCAGTAACGCCTTCCGTCTCTGATAGGTTGTTCTTCCTTGGGCACAGTGGTTTCTTAAATATAAATTAATAAACGGCAAAACCATCCTTTAAGTACAAACTCTGTAATGTAGTTAATCACAAAATTATAGTTATATGAGGTAAAATGAATTTAAAAGTAAAATAAAATGAAAATAAAAGTGAAATTAACAATTACTGTTAATTGTGTACAATACCTTACAACCAAGCAATACAATGTGTTCTTATAGTTTTGCTAAATAAATTGTGCCTAATAAGATAAAGATAACAACTGAAAAAAATACACCTTATATGTGTGGTTTCAGATACAAGTTAATGTTTTTAACGCCAAAACAGGCTTGTGAGGGCTCATCAACGACTCCTTGAGTTTGATCAGAACAAATACAATTATTTGGGAGTAAATCATCTTCTCATCATTGCTGTGCCCGCTAATCTGTCTCCGTGAATGCTATGTTTTGTTCATTTTCTGCAATACTGACCTGTGAACTTTGAAAGGTTTTTAATTTTTAATTGTTTGAATAGCAATAGACCCATCACACTGGTGAGCTAATTTTCAAACAGGCCCGTTAGCAACTCGTGTGGTTCTTGGGGGCTAACTGTTCTCCACGGGCACCACGTTGGTACCAGTACCATTCGCAAATTTATTAGTGGAATGTGAGTGATCACCCACAGAAATTCCAAAGTGGTTTGTTATGAAAGAATTCTTTGTGATTAATCAATAAAGGTTTTTGCAGTGTCATAATCTTCTGCTCTCTTTGAACAACTTTATATTTGTATGGGTTGGAAGTAGCCGCTGAATCGAGCTTTTGTGAATGCTGAGTTCCATTCCAACCCTTCGGATGGACTTTCCCCGAATTTTGGTGAATGCCTGTTCTTTTATTATTATTATTTTTAAAACCTGTCCTGTGAAGCTGCATGGCCTTGCAAAATGTTGGATCGGTATGCCGTTGTGCTGGAGCAGTTTTGCTGTGCAACAGGGGAGTTTGAAATACTCCCTCTGTCTTATGTTTTAATTTTTTAATAATCTGATGGTTATTGAAAATGCAGCCAGACAGAAAAGGGTTTTAGGGGACAGACAGAGTGGACAAGGGGACTAGGGGAAAGAACCACAGCAGAACAATAGTGAGACAGTCTAGATATTTGAGCACAACATTATAACAGTCAAATTGTGTTATTATTTGTGGATGGGGGGATACCTGGTGAGGACATGCAATAACTAACCAAGAGAACAAGATGAGAGAGGACAGAAAAGGGCAGGACAGGATGTGGGAAAATTAGCAAGGCAGTGCTACAGACGAGTGGTGCGGTGTGACTCTTTTTTTAGTGTCCAAACACCTGTAACAACCTGTGAGTTGATATATTAGTATAACCTGTGTTGTTATTAGTGGTCCCAGCACAAGGAATTAAAAGCCTGTAATGTGTCTATCGAACGTATTAGTGAATGAACACTATATCACTTGCATGTTAGTCAACTGGTGTACGGAGCTGCTGAGCAGGCACATTGAGGAAGGTTGGGCCTGGCCACCTCCCCCCGTGCCAGCAAGCCCGTCCAGCAGGGGATCCAACTGGGGGACACCACGACCCCCCAGGAGGGAGGTGCCGAGCCTCTCCAGGACTCAAGCCAAAAGAAATGTGAAAACCCCTATTACTATGGTTACCAGGTCCCCAACTGGCAACCATTATCCCTGTACCGTGATTGTGTGTGGTGGGGTGTAGTGCATTAAAATTGGAGAAACTGGTGGGTTAGGGTTAGAGACGATCACAGGGCAATAATGACCCCAGGCTAACCAGCTCCCCAAAGGATGTGCGAATGTATGTGGTGCATTAAAAATCCGCGGGGGAAAAGCATGGTGGCCCAGAGAGCAGGCCGGAGTGGCGGGATACCTGGCTGAGTGTCCTCCCCAAGCCGACCCTGCCCACCCCCCACAGACGGGTGTATGATGCATTAAAACTGGAGGACCGGCAGAGCAGAGAACGGGGGGCGACCAGACTGGAAACCAGCACAGATGTGCCAGCACCCGGCCCAGCGCCCGCCCCACCATACCTGGTGCCAGACTCCTGTGGGTCCACCCCGGCCCGACCGGCTGGCAGACCCCTGAGAAAAGGGGGGAAGCCCCTCCCCACCCTACAGCTAATTCCGACCCCCCCCTCCAAACCAATCATAGCCCAGTGACCAGAACAGGGCACGGAAGGCGGGGCAGACTGAGGCAGGAGGGGTTGACATCCTACCATGAGCCCCAAGTCAGCCGGGGACCCCACACAGCCCGAGGGAGAGAGGGGCGACGACCACGGCAAAGCGCCCCGGGGTGAGGGAAAAGGAGGACACAGGCCAGGGACGCCGCAGCATGGCCCCCAAGACCGGGACGAGACCCCTTGAGTGGGGCCAGCGGCCACCTCCCCGGCATCCAGGGATGCAGAGCAGCCCCCCAGGTGGGCAACACGGACACAACCAGACCCAAGAGCAGGAGGGTGCAACAGGCCCACCATCCCCAGAGGCCCAGACCACAGATCCAGAAGGATAGGGTTAAAGTGCATACAAGTGACCCTATGCCGTGCACAGGGGTCTAAAATGACAAGATATGAGATGGTCACATTACATTGCATTTACATTACACATTGCATTACATTTCTGTATTACATTCTTTCCCAGGCAAACAGAATCAAGCTTCAAGGTTCACCAATTTAATGAAAGGTGACCAACTTTCCTTAAAGTTAGCCATTTGCTTATTACGTTTGGCAGAGATATTTTCTTTTGTTACATACTGTACTCCATGACAAGATTTTGCCGTTGGTTAATGTTGATAGCTTGTTTATTTTTCCAGTTTAACAGTATTGTTTTTTACCGATAGCTAGAATTACAAATATTGCTTGAGCATGTTTATTTGGAAGATCTATACCTTTTAAATCACCTTGCAGACAAAGATTAGGAGAAAACAACGCCAAAGAGCATGCAAATAAGAGTCTGGAGCATTTTCAGTACAATGAGTGCATATGTTTGATTTTGAATAACCCATTTTAGGCATACTTTATTGCATAACACGTGATCTATGGAGTACTTTGAATTGGTAAATTACTGTTATTTATCATTGAGAATGTGTTTCTACAGATTTGTGCCCAGTAATCAATGTCAGTAGACACTGAAAGGTATTTTACCCATTTTGCAATTAGTAAGTGTAGTGAATTAGTACTTGAGATGAATTTGTATACTTTTGAAAGGAGTTTTTTGTTTTTGGGGAGTAATTCTACTAATTCCTACTAATTCTACTATACCGTTTGTCCTCATTAGCGTTGCAGGTGAGCTGGAGCCTATCACAGCTGGGCAAAAGGTGGGGTACACACAGGACTGGTTGCCAGTCAATCACAGGTCACAGTTAGACAAAATCCCAGGAAAAAGCCAATGCACGCAGAGGGAGGACATTCAAACTCCACACAGAACGGCTCGCAATGTGATTTGAACACCAAACCTCAGAACTGTGAGGCAGACATGTTACTAGACCAATGAGCGGCCATTTACAAATGCATATTAGGTCAAAGGGCTACAGGTGAGAGCAGACCTCCACCAGGGTTTGCATTGACTTCTGATTTCAAATTATCAATCAATTTGTTGCTAAATTGGTGATAATCGAATGGAGGGGCCAGAGCCAGTCCAAGGCAAAAGCCAACCAAGCACCTGCCTTGGGCTACCAGGATCCCAAGAGCAATAGAAAGTCAACAGAGCCCAGAGTAGAAGTTTTATTTACTCTTTTTTTTTTTTTTTTTGAGTGGTATTGAGGAAGAACATAGTACCATTAAAAAGTCAAATGTTTGGATTGGATTGGTTTCTTTAACTAAAGATTTTGAACATTTGTTATTATTCAACTTTGTATTTGTTTTAAAACCATTTGTGTCACCTTGTTTCAGCTACCTCTGCTCAGTTGCATCATTATTTAAATATTTTTGTGACATGTTGTTGTTTATTTGATTTAATACTCTGGTTATTATTTTATTGTTTTTTTTAACTAAAGATTTTGTGCATTTGTTATTATTCAACATTGTATTTGTTTTTAAACCATTTGTGTCACCTTGTTTCAGCTACCTCTGTTCAGTTGCATCATTACTTAAATATTTTTGTGACATGTTTATTAGATTTAATACTCCAGTTATTATTTTATTCAATACTCCGGTTTTGTACATTTTATGTTATTTTTTTCTAAGGGATTTTATTTGTTCTTTTGTAGTAAATACATTGTATACTGGTTTATTTTGTTACTTTTAGTGGGCTCAGAATACATTTATTATTTGTCATCCAGTATCCCACTTATTGCTTCATCCATTGAAATGTGTATATCAATCCCAGTCCACTCTTCTATTTATTAATTTTTAATTAATTATTCTATATTCATGATAATCCTCCAAGTGGAAATTCAACAATGAATGATCAATAATCACTATTATGGGCAAAAAGAGAGGGCCCATTGAGATGAAGGATTGGACTCATTGAAGAGTTTATTCATGTACAATTTCACTTTTGTAACTGGCCCTCCGAGTGAAAGCAGAACTCTGATGTGTCCCCCGATGAAAATACAGAGTTCACAGTTGTCAGACCTCAACTCGAAATGGGAAGGCGAATTTTCTGACGTCTTTGACACGCGTTGGTCGTAACATCGGGGGCGGAACAAAAGGGAGTCTCTTGTTTCCACACAGCCGACCGACGGGATTGCGCAGTCGGACGCCGCAGAGGAAGGAAGAAGAATGATGAATCCTCTGTCAGTTTTGGTGCCTCTTCTCAAACTTTACTACTGTGGAATCAGAGTTCTCATCTACCAGATGTTCAACAGCTCGTTTACTCTACCAGGTTGGCTCTTTTATCATTTCCCATGTTTACATTGGCTTCTTTATACAAAAATAGTAGATTGTAGGTTTAAACTTAAAAATAAATGAGAAATATTTTCTTTTATTCTCGACTACTGTGATCTTTTTCGATGCCGTATGTATTATGATAAGGCAGAGGTGGCAAAATCCCTCTCCCTCTGTCCTTACAGATGTGTAAAAAAGAAAAAGACTGGTTAAAGTATAAGTACTGATTCCACTCTTATATTTAAAAAAATAGTGCAGACTGAACTTTACATAAGTACAAAAGTAAAAATTATTTGTTTAATATACGATACCTGTTCAGATAACTTGTCACTACGAGGAAAAAGAGATGTCAGGGTGAAAGGGGCACAAAACCAGTACTGAATCCCTGCACTCTATCAAAACGTGTTCCTATAGCTTTGCTAATGTTGTGAATTGTACAAAAAAATACAATAAATTAGCAAATGATAACTTTTTTTTAAAGTACACTTTACCTTTATGTTTGTTTATTAGACAGACAATTTTTTTAACCCCAGAAGGTTTTTAGGCTGGCACAAGAGATAATGTATTTGCCACAAATCTTTCTTGCAGCCGACAACATAAAATAATTCTAGCATCTAAGCACATAGATGGGCAAAACTTGCATCTCTGAGTCTTGCCATCGTTGTCCTCAGTGCTACCTGGTTCATGTTCCTGCTTGTCTCAGTTTTTTGTCCTACCTTATAAGTCTCCATTCAATAAATGAGTTAGGGCTGCAACTAATAATTATTTTAATAATCAATGAATCTATTTATTACTTTTTTCAACTTATTGATGAATCAGATGAAAAAAAACTTTACTTTCCATCCCTTTATTCAAAACAGGACATTATATCAAATTAACAGAGCAGAAAATGCACATAAAATTATTCTGATTAGGTTTTGGTCTGTAACATGTCAGAAAATAGCCCAAAAAATGTTTTTTCTAAATAAAAGCAAATGTTTTCCAAGGTCTTATTTTGATTACACACAAATATAATCAGTCTGCTTTCGTGCAGGATTCTGAGAATATTTCCTGTTAAGAAATTGAAATTCAGAGGATTTGGACAATTGTAAGTAAAACAATGTCTCTAAATGATTAATTGATTATAAAATAGTTGTTGCTTAATTTGATAATCAATTAGTTGCCACTTATTTGATTGATTGTTGCACCTCTAAAATTAATCATTAAATAAATCGAGATCTCAACTGCTTCTCTCTATTTACGTCTATTTTACATCATGTTGTCATCTGCAGAGGTTGAAAAGAGCAAGTAGCCTATTTTGACAAAGTAAGATTAATTCCTCATTTAAATGAATGACCATTGAACCAACCATTTTATGTAACACTTATCCTCACTAGGGTCGCGGGCGTGCTGGAGCCTATACCAGCTATCTTTGGGCAAGGGGGGGGGGGGGGGGTACACCCTGAACTGGTCGCCGATATAATCATAATTTAATAATAAATTAAATAACCTCGACATTACTCCACTGGCCGCCGTCTGCAATTCTTTTCCGTTCGACACACATTTAAAGTAGCGTATTTAAACCATACAGTATTTCATTGTCTATTTGCCATAGTTTAGAGTCACAGCTTATGTTTTTTAATGTGATTATGTTGTTGAAGCAGACGCGGGTGTGTGTATGTTAACAATTGGTGTTTCGATAGCATCAAGCTCGCAATGATATTGTATATCTGATCTGTGCATTTACGCTGATCTCATTGGCAGACATCCGATCAGATTGGTATCTACATTTGGAAGAGGCTTGATTCCGATATGCAGATATCTATATATATATATATATATATATATATATATATATATATATATATATATATATATATATATATTTTTTTTTTTTTTTTTTTCACAAATTCTTCCAGGGTATGTAAACTTATGAGCACAACTGTACATGTATGCACTCATACGTACCCCTGTCATATTGGAATGAAAGTGTAGGCTACACCTTTTTTATAACAACTTGGTGGCGGTGGCATATTAGAATGAAAATGTACAGCTTTCTCATAACCTCTAGGGGGCGGTGGCGTTTTGGAATGAAAGTGTACAGCTTTTTTATAACCAGTAGTTGGCAGCATCCATCCATCCATCCATTTTCTGAGCCGCTTCTCCTCACTAGAGTCGCGGGCGTGCTGGAGCCTATCCCAGCTGTCATCAGGCAGGAGGCGGGGTACACCCTGAACTGGTTGCCAGCCAATCGCAGGGCACATAGAAACGAACAACCATTCGCACTCACAGTCATGCTTACGGGCAATTTAGAGTCTCCAATTAATGCATGTTTTTGGGATGTGGGAAGAAACCGGCGTGCCCGGAGAGAACCCACGCAGGCACGGGGAGAACATGCAAACTCCACACAGGCGGGGCCAGGGATGGAACCCGGCCGGTTCCTCAGAACTGTAAGGCTGACGCTCTAACCAGTCGGCCACCGTGCCGCCTAGTTGGCAGCATACATTTATAAAATGTGAGAGTTTTCCCATTTGCCCCTATACCTATGTATAATACGCACCATTGACTTTTGACAATTTTGGCGGGGGGGAATTTGCATTATAAATGAGAAATTATGGTACCTAAAAAGAGGTGTAGTAGATACCAGAAATATATGTTTTTTAAATAACATAATCAATACAAATTAGTTTGTACTTAACACCATCTGCTGTATTGGTAAAGGTCCAACTGGCAAAGCAGCTGAGGAAAATACAAAGCAAGGCCATAAACTGTTTAAAAAAAAAAAAAAAAAGTGTGTTAAAGCATGTGAGAGTCACAAGGAGGGCATTATGCTTTGCTGGCCTGTTACTCATAATCTGCACAACAATGTTATTTATTTAACGAGTTGCATGGGGTTTATTGAAAAGCATGAATAATGGATTAAAGGGCCTATCCAATCTTGTGAATATTGGCATTCCATAGTTCTGCACTTAGAAAAAAAAAAAAAACATAAAATCCAAAATACTGGGCTAATCATTGTAATATATCCAGAGGTTGAAGCTGTCATGAGTGGAGAAGTCCATATAAATGTTGGTGTTGATTGGTGACAGTTATGGGACATTGTATTGTTGTTTGTATGTGTTTAAAAAGCGTTTCTGTACCCATCCATCCATCCATTATTTGAGCCGCTTATTCTCACAAGGGTCGCGGGAGCACTGGAGCCTATCCTAGCAATCATCGGGTAGTACACCCTGAACTGGTTGCCAGCCAATCGCAGGGCACTTAGAAACAAACAACCATTCGCACTCACAGTCATGCCTACGGGCAATTTAGAGTCTCCAATTAATGCATGTTTTTGGGATGTGGGAGGAAACCGGAGTGCCCGGAGAAAACCCTCGCAGGCACGGGGAGAACATGCAAACTCCACACAGGCAGGGCCGTGGATTGAACCCCGGTCCTCAGAACTCTGAGGCCGACGCTGCCTGAAGAGCTCAGAGACAGAATTGTGGCAAGGCACAGATCTAGCCAGGGTTACAAAAAAATTCTGCTGCACATAAGGTTCCTAGAGCACAGTGGCCTCCATAATCCTGAAATGGAAGACGTTTGGGACGATCAGAGCCCTTCCTAGAGGTGGCCGTCCTGGCCAAACCGAGCAATTGCGGGAGAAGAGCCTTGGTGAGAGAGGTAAAGAAAGAACCCAAAGATCACTGTGGCTGAGACCCAGAGATGCAGTCGGGAGATGGGTGAAAGTTCTAGAAAGTCAACCATCACTGCAGCCCTCCACCAGTCGGGGGCTTTATGGCAGAGTGGCCCGACGGAAGCCTCTCCTCAGTGCAAGACACATGAAAGCCCGCATGGAGTTTGCTAGATGGTGAGGAATAAGATTCTCTGGTCTGATGAGACCAAGATAGAAATTCCATCCATCCATCCATTTTCTGAGCCGCTTCTCCTCACTAGGGTCGCGGACATGCTGGAGCCTATCCCAGCTATCATCAGGCAGGAGGCGGGGTACACCCTGAACTGGTTGCCAGCCAATCGCAGGGCACATACAAACAAACCATTCGCACTCACATTCACACCTACGGGCAATTTAGAGTTGTCAATTAACCTATCCATGAATGTTTTTGGGATGTGGGAGGAAACCGGAGTGCCCGGAGAAAACCCACGCAGGCACGGGGAGACCATGCAAACTCCACACAGGCGGGGCCGGGGATTGAACCCCTGTCCTCAGAACTGTGAGGCAGACGCTCTAACCAGTCTCCACCGTGCCGCCCAAGATAGAAATTGTTGGCCTTAATTCTAAGTGGCATATTTGGAGAAAACCAGGCACTGCTGATCACCTGTCTAATACAGTCCCAACATGGTGGGGGCAGCATCATGCTGTGTGGGTGTTTTTCAGCTGTCGGGACAGGGAGACTGGTTGCAATCAAAGAAAAGATGAATGCGGCCAAATACAGGGATATCTTGGACGAAAACCTTCTCCAGAGTGCTCAGAACCTCAGACTGGGCCGAAGGTTCACCTTCAAAAAGACAATGACCCTAAGCACACAGGTAAAATACAGAAGGACTGGCTTCAGAACAACTCCATGACTTTTAGAGTCCTGACTTAAACCCAATTGAGCATCTCTGGAAAGACCTGAAAATGGCTACCCACCAACATTCACCATCCAACATGACAGAACTGGAGAGGATCTGCAAGGAGGAATGGCAGATGATCCCCAAATCCAGGTGGGAAAAACTTGTTGCATCATTCCCAAAAAGACTCATGGCTGTATTAGCTCAAAAGGGTGCTTCTACTAAATACTGAGCAAAGGGTCTGGATACTTATGGCTGTGTCATATTTCAGTTTTTCTTTTTTCATAAATCTGAAAAAATTTCAACAATTAAGTTTTTTTAATCTGTCAATATGGGGTGCTGTGTATACATTAATGTGGAAAAAAAGAACTTAAATTATTTTAGCAATTGGCTGCAATATAAAAAACAGTAAAAGATTTTAGGGGGTCTGAATACTTTCCGTACCCACTGTATGTGCCGCGAGTTTGATGTTAATTTTCGTTAGCTCGTCTGTTTTTTCTTTTTTCATTTGTGTGTTCGCTTTGAGCTCCCGGTTTTTGTGAACAAAACCGAAGAAAGAAACAAAGCCTGTGATGTATTTGAACATTCAACTGGGATCTGCATTGTCGTCTGGGCGCTGCTGGATAGAAGTGCTAGAGAAGAGCAAGGAATGGACTGCTTGCATAAGAGTGGTAAAATTGGACATTTTAGATCTAGTCCGATACTTTTTTTTTTTTTTTTTTTTTTTGCTGACATCGGACCGATTTCAGATCTCAAAGATCGGATCGGGACGCCCCTGTTTCCAAAGGTCATTATTATCCATCCATCCGTCTTCTTTACTGCTTATCCTCACTATAGTTGCGGGGTGCTGGAGCCTATCCCAGCTATCTTCTGGCAGGAGGCGGGGTACACCCTGAACCGGTCGCCACCCAATCGCAGGGCAATTATTATCCATTCATCCATTTTCTTAACCGCTCATCCTCATTAGGGTCGCGGGCGTGCTGGAGACATGACATGAGACAAGCTAATGTTGTATTAAATGTCACGAGGATGTTGGCAAAGCTTACCTGCCTTAGCAGGTATGGGGGCTGCCGGAGTGCTCAGAGAAAACCAAGAAAGAGAAAAGGCACGGGGAGAACATGCAAACTCCAAACTCCACACAGGCGTGGCCTGGATTTGAACCCCGGTCCTCAGAACCGGTGAGGCAGATGTGCTAACCAGTCGACCAACATGCCGCCGGCAATTATTATATTTATATATATATATATATATATATATATATATATATATATATATATATATATATATATATATATATATATATATATATATATATATATATATATATATATATATATATATATATATATATATATATAATAGTAGTCACTGATGGTGTAGTGGTACACTCGCCTGACTTTGGTGCAGGCAGCGTGGGTTCAGTTCCCACTCAGTGACGGTGTGAATGTGAGTGTGAATGGTTGTCTGTGTCTATATGTGCCCTGTGACTGACTGGCGACCAGTTCAGGGTGTAGTCCGCCTTTCGCCCATAGTCAGCTGGGATAGGCTCCAGCGTCCCGCAACCCTAACCAGGATAAGCGGTGTTGAAAATGGATGGATGGATATATATAATAGTTATTTACCAACTACTGCGCCAAAATGTATCGATATTATTGGAAATTAATGCCCGTTTAATGTTTTTGAGCAACAAATTAATTAAATCACCTTGTTAGTGAAATATGGATCAATTAAGACTCACTAGCTACTGAACAGCTCTCAGTAAAATACAGTGCAGTTTTACACCACTGCAAACCATCCACCCATTCATATTCTACACCGCTTTTCCTCACTAGGGTCGCGGGTGTGCTGGAGCCTATACCAGCTGACCTGAGGCGAGAGGCGAGGAAGACCTTGGAAAAAAACGTCAGCCAGTCGCAGGGCCATATACACAAATAATTGAGACAATAGTGACAGTTAAGAGTCAACCACAATAATAAACATTTTGTTAACTCATTCACTGCCAGTCCTCACAGTTAGTGGATGATTAATATCTCTCAATTAAAACTTGACTTTATGAAGGCATACTTTTCATGCAGCTTTTTGTTACATATTAGAGTGTGCAGGTGGTCCCAAAGTAGCAACGCGGGGAGAGTTTATGTCACCGAAGTATACGAGTGCAGTCAGCGAATGAGGTGATCATTGACAACAGGCTCTCAAATATTCACACACTCTCCTTCATTTTTCGCCCATTTCGTCTCTTTGTATTATTATAATGCAGGTACAGCGGCCAGGGCAATCTGCTTCTTCCTTGACAATTGTGCCATGTTGTTTGTGTATAAAGGACAGTATTTGTGGCGACTCAAAATGTTGTTTCCTAATAAAAACAACAAGGGTCGCAGTTTTTCCGTTGCAGCGAGTTGGTATGTGTATGAGGGTCAATTGCCACGTGTGGGTGTGATTTGGCGACTAATTTGTTCGCGATTGTCTAGTTCTACGGCATCGTTTGATGTGCGCTGGGCCTAAAGCAGCCTTGGGTCCCTTGAAAGGTGCTACATAAAATCGAAGTCATATTATTATTATTATTAATACTACTACTGCTACATTTACATTTTAAGTCAGTGTTCACAAATACCTCAAACATTTTATAAAAAGAAAATAATTGTTTTGCATTTTGTTCTCATCTGGTCTCATTACAGTCTTACAGAAGCAGAATGGAAGGGTTGGCATTGTTACTGGTGGTACAAGAGGAATGGGTTATGTGACTGCAAGACATCTGGCAAGACTTGGCATGCATGTTATAATAGGTAGGCTACTGTCAAGTCAGTTTGCACTCAGCATCCTAATCTTTACAGTTTGTCTCAACAGTCATATACAAGCGCAAGGACCTGTATGCACTAATCCTGACACTATATCCCTTATAACCCATCTGAACTTGTACACTTCACCATAACTCAGTTGGTTGAAACAATACCGTAACACGTATTCTTTATCCCTCTCCATTAAAAAAAAAAAAAATCAAATTACCATTTAAAAAATGTCAGGTAAGTGATTTTTATCAGGTGCTTGAGGCTTACATTTCCATAATTCACATTGCAGATTACATATTTTAAACTTCAAACCCATATCTGAAAGGAATTAAAATATTTAAATTCAATGTTCTATATATTTTCAAAGTTTTCAATATTTAGTTGAGAACTACTACGTTTCTAATGACCCATCTCTCATTCATCATCATCATCTCCAGCTGGGAATGAGAGAGAGGAGGGCTTAGCTGCTGCAAGGACAATTCAGGGAGAATGCAGAGAGGGGAAAGGTAACTATTTTTCTTCAACATCAAAAAGAAAACAGCTGTCTCGCTAGTTACAGTATATATAGCGGCTGAAATAAGTATTTAACACATCACCATTTTTCTCACTACATATACGTATATGCCACTCTCGCATACATGCATGCATACGTTCAACATTAAGCATTATAAAACTTACTTAACTTGCTTATTCCATGGCAGGTATTGGGTAAATTAGCTTTTGAAGAGCTGAGGGAGCATACTGGGCATTTTTCATCTGTGACACTTACTTAACATGACAATTTAACATCAATAAACAGCAAGACAAAGCTTTGAAATCACAGATTTCATTAGTATAAAACCTCACATAGGCTAAGCCCCCTCCACCCCCCGCCCCCCTCCTCTTTTGGGTGCCTTTAGGAAGCATTAGACCAGTAACCACGTAATGTTTTCAACAGTGCAACAAGCTTCGGTGTATTTTGTGGTAAATTTTGTACCAAACCTAGTCAGGAATTTCACAGAAATTCCTTCCAACCTTTGCATCTGAGTCGCACGAGGGAGCACTCAATTGTGTGCATGTAATGCGAGCCAAGAGGAGAATGGAGGGAGGGGCAAGGCGGGAGCATATGCAGATCAGTGAGGGGCACAATTCTCTCAAGGACTCAAATAAATGGCCCCAAAACACTTTTGAGGAATTGATGACAGAAAGGGTATTTAAAAAATATATATATTTAATATTGATGAATGCACTTTTATCATGCAGGGCAAAGGGCTAATCCCGGAGCACCACAAATGGTCTATCTGTGCTCGTCCGTGATTATCAATATGTTTGTGTGCATGCCACTATTGTTAATCATTTTCTTGTACTCAATTCCTAGTGGAGTTTCTGTTTCTGGACCTGACTTCCCTGAATTCAGTGCGAGAATTTGTCGAAACATTCAAAGGCAGAGGGCTTCCGCTCCATGTTCTGGTTAACAATGGTAAGCTTTTTTTGTATCTGTCACTTTTCAATATGTATACACGTCATCCGATTCTTCCAAGGTACCGTTTTTAATTGTCTGTTCTTAAGTGACACTATTTTAAGTGTTTGCTGTATAATAGTGGAGCATACAACATATGTAAGTACTGTACAGCAGTGCCATTGAGTAAGATCAAAGAAGATTTTTATTCCTCCCTCAGGGTAGAAATTGACACGTTACAGCATCAAAAAGCTACGCTTGCACTACTCGGGGCACTTGCGAAGCAAGCGCAGAATAGGACTACTGTTTCCCTACCAAGCAAAGTGTAAAAGGCAACTGAGGAAAGTTGGGGATGTGGTTATCTGTGCCTCACCAAAAAACAAAAATAGATGCTGCTATAACTGGGTCTGATAGGCTTCTGGATTAATCACAAGATACTCGATTGGGTGACAGTGGTTAAAGCTACAAGGAAGCCAGACAGAATTTCTGAACGCAAAAACCAAGATTGTATTCTGGAATGTTCAGACAATGCACTACACAGGAAAACTACCTCAAGTGCCAGTAAAGCTGATATGTTACAGTTTGGACATGCTTGGCATAAGTGCAAACAGATAGGAGAACTGTTTCAAAGCTCATGTCCTTACAGATGAGCTACTGCTGCCCCAGTTGACATAATTTTTTGCTGCTGCTTGAAGTCTGGAGTCCATGGACATCACCATAATGCTTCTGGAAGTGCTTTGCCAGGCTTTCATTTTTGTCTTCAGTACCTGAAAAGCAGGCTGTATTGTGTTATGATCAGGTCTCAAGCAGGATCAGGAGATCAAATTGACATGGCCTTCAATAGTATTGCTTTTGCAGTGTTGTAGCCCTTTAAAGCCCGGATATATGAACACAAATGGTGGAGCAAAACATGCAGACAGACAATATAACAACACTCGGAGGCATATATTCTCTGTGCAAAATATTACTGGGGGGCTCGCACAATCACAATGTATTATGATGCACAAACTGTTCCATTCTTTACATTGTATTTAATTATTTTACTACAATATGTTTTTGTAAAGACCGGTATTATAGAGTGCTATTTTGCCTATTTTTTTAAAAAATTGTGTGCGTGTGTTGGGGGGGGGTTATGGCATTTAAATGGGGAAAGATGATTTGACATATGAATGTTTTGAGTTATTAGCAAGATCCTGGAACAATTTGGACTCGTATCTCAAGGCACCGTATTATTAATGTTAAGTGTGTGTTTGAAGTGTTTTATTGTTTTGAACATAATGGTTAATTTCTTGTTTTACCTATATGTTAAACACAAAGTCAGTTTTGACACTGTGTTGAATTTGTCAAGGCTTTGTGACACTGCAACAATGTTGTTCATGTCACTTTGTGTAGCTGGAACCATGCTGGTTTCTGAGAGTCAGACAGAAGATGGCTTTGAGTTACACTTTTCTCTCAACTACCTCGGCCACTTCCTACTGACCAACCTGCTGCTTGACTTGCTGAAGAGATCAGGCAGACCAGGCTGCTGTTCACGTATCGTCAACATGTCCTCTGCAACACACTATGCGGGGGTTATACACATGGATGACCTCAACAGGAGGTAAAAGGACTAAGATTATCACTATTTTCTTGCTTAGTTTATCTTTCCTATTTATTTCAAACTTGAAGTTCATTGAAACTCTTTTTAAAGAACACCTAAAGTGGATACTGCACAAAGTTTTAGGATTAACAATTGTACATTTTCTCCTAATTGTACTGATACAGTAAACCCGCTGTTTGTGGCACAGAAGGACCTAGCCCTGCTCTTGAATAGTAAAAACTGTAATTGACGCTCCCCCGTTATGAATTACCTATATAAATAATTTAAATTGTAAATATACCACAAACACATTCAAACTCATCCAACAACATAAAATAAAAAACATATTTTGAGAAAAAAAAAAAAAGACCCCAGAAGTGCGCATATATATTATATATTAGCTTTGTAACCTGTAAAAATACCAATTCTCAAGCAATAAAGGAACCTCCTTCAGCTGAGCAGAGTTGAGCTTTTTAATACCCTCTTCGCAGAGCAAAAATATTAAGTATTAATTGTAAATGTTAATATTAGTTATATAGGACTCCGTGTGACTTCTTCTGCTAACAACCCAGGCTAAACTGACATGCATGATCTTAGAACAGTCAAGATGTATCGCTTCAACATACTAGCTTGACACCATTACTACTGACCAGGACTTTGGTGAAATCTTGTGGCATCTCAGGTCATTTCGGAAAGAGCCCAAAAACGCAAATAGGTGAGGTTTTCAGCAAATTGCTAAGGATAGGTTCCACAAATAAAAACACAAATAGGTGAATTCCTGAATAGCAAATAAGATGGGCTTCACTGTAACATTATTTTTGAAAATAATTGATAGATACATTTGTAATATTATCCCAGTGTGTCTTTTAAGTTAAGAAAGAGATCTACTGTACTAATACTAACCTTTCTCCCTTACCCAGGTTAAGCTACAGTTCTCATGGTGCCTACGCCCAAAGCAAACTAGCTTTAGTGCTTTTCACTTACTACCTACAAGAGCAGATGACAGCCAAAGGTTTCTCAGTGGTCGTCAACGCTGTGGATCCTGGGATGGTGGACACAGCACTCTACAACAACCTGTGGAGCCTTGCACAGGCACTCAAAAAGCCATTTGCCAAGACTTTGTTCAGGGTACATCAAACATGCATGTGTCAGTCTTAAATTAACTCTGTTTTTACGTAACAATATGCTTTTACACTACAGTATTCCTTAAAAATTAGCTTTGGTTGTGTTGGTGGTACCATGGGTTGTAATCACGAAGCTAGCATCTATGTTTCTGCCAGTTCCACCTCCACCAGCGTTAAACCTTTATTTCAAGACAAGGTGTCAAATAAGAAAGTGGAAAAATATGTTGACTACAATGTGTGTAGTCCTAGTACCAATACTAAATTTACATAATTCTTTGAACTAAATGTTTGCACCAACAACTTTTCTTTTGTTTTCCCCTTCAGACACCGACAGAGGGTGCCTCCATAATCATGTATGCGGCAGCTGCCTCTGAGATGGAAGGGGTGGGTGGTTGCTACCTCTACAATGGCGAGAAGAGACAATCAGCCAAAGATTCCTATGACGCTGAACTTCAAGCGGAGTTGTGGAGAAAGAGCTGTGAGCTTGCAGGCCTACACAAGGGCTAATATACAGCGTGACTGTCCTTCAAAGACCAATAGATCCACATCAGACTTGAAATTATGTACGGATTTGGCTTGGACCAGTGATTCACAACCACTATGGTGTGGAAATGTATCTTCTTTTTTTTTCCTAATTGGTCTGAAAATTATTAGTTATCTATTGTAAGTAATGTATCTTTGTTCATCTATTGTATCCGTGCCAGCAATGTATCGTGACAGGAAGATAATTAAATGCTCTTTCACTTGATGGCAGAAGCTCCAGTTAACCTTTGTATCCACCTGTTGCCATGCATACAACTGAATAACTTTGTGTTAAACTAAACAAGACCAGATTTCCCATTGAGTAAGTAATTTGATCCGAGATCATCATTATTTCAATATATATATATACAGTATTTTTTGTCACATTTTTGTTTGGTGGTTTTCCAATGTGAAATATGTGTCTGACCCTGACTCAATAAAAATTGGGAAACGCTGTATTAGACAGACATCTGTGACACAGGTCAGAACATTGTGGCTGCCCAATATACTGTAAGTAAATTGTGTTGGCTCTGCAATATTAATAGTTTTCTAGATTAATATTCAAAATCCATACTGTTCTTTAGCTTGGATCAGTGTTATTGAGTCATTACTGTGTCATCACCATGACCTTATCAGAGAAAACTATCTGGCTCCAGCTTTTGTCAATTTCCTGAACTTGTTTTTTTAGGAGCCTTACACATTGACCAAGTTTTAATCACATGATTCTGTTTGCACATTTTTTGGAGAATGAATTGTAGTCTAGTGTGTGTGTGTGTGTGTAGGAGGCTACATCACACTGCTTTTGTCAGAGGTGGCAGAGAAACCTTTGGAATGGGGCACTTCCAAAAAAGAGGCACCCTTGCTCAAAAACTAAATACCTGAACCCTTTAAAAAAAAATGTCCAAAAATAAATTGCACAACGGCTGCCTAAGGCCTGGACTCCAATTCCTTCATGTAAAGCCCCTAAATTCATTTGAAACAGTCCTGTCTGTATCGAGATGTGTTGTGTGCCGTTTGTACCCGTAGGTGGCAGTAAAGCCTAAGGCAAGGAGTTCAATGCCTGGATGACGTTATGATGTCAGAGTCACGTCGGTGTGGTATGTCCATTACTATGTTCCAGAGGAAGCATCTTTTTACCTCTTTCTGATCATATTATGCATTCCACAATGTTAAGGAAAGGTGGTATGAAGATTAAAATACTGTAGCTGGTCAGAAGATTTGACTTTCCAGAGAGTCCCTATGTCACATGCTCAAAACCCCAGGACGCTGATTGGCCGAAGAGAAGATCTGTGTTTCGCCGATCGATTGCTATTCCTTAGAGTCCCCGGGTGTCTGTCACCTCTAGTTTGAAATTGAATTTGTCAAACTGAATCTGAAATGATCAAACTGAATATGAAAATATATAATTTGAATTTTATTGCGGATAAAAAATTATTACGTCCAGTTTATTGGACTTCAGTTCCAAACTGATAAATTAAATTGAAAATTATACTATCCAGATTCAGTTTTTAAATGCCATGTTTCAAATGAAAAAAAATAAGATTCAAATTATGTTTTTCAAATTCAGTTTTTAATGCAATTATTCAAGTGTAGAAATTAAATTTAAAACATAAATGATTCGCTTTGGTTCCTGCTGGCACATATTTCAGCCCATAGATAAGACTGATTGGACGAGAGGGACGACTTGATTGGACAACGCCGTTTCTGCAACCCAACCTCTTTTGAGCGCGTTGTCAGTGTGCGCAGTACTTATTTGAATGTCGTGATTAGTCCTGAGCATATCTATCCAGTATCACCTCATATGTATGTGTAACGAGAGCAAGGTAAACAGTCTTGTACACAAACTTTGTAGTACCTGTAGAAAGAATTATAAATATTTAGATTTTTTTATGTATTTTGTGTCACTACATAAAAAGTCGTCAAATGTCAGAGTGAAAGAATAACATTTAGGTTTTGTTTGTTTGCTTTACCTCCAGAACGCAAGGTGGCGCTAAGTGCCCCAGAAAGCCAGACGTCACGCAGTGGACGAAGAAGACATTCACTCGTGTTAAAGGAACCAAACCCGAGGTGTAGTTTGTGAGGAAATATATATATTCACAGTATCGCAAAAGCAGGTTGACTCGTCGGAAAAATGGTTGGAAAAATTAAGAACGTCCGCCAGAAGTTGCATCAGAAAGCTGTGAAGCTGACGTGGCTGCCGGGCTGCGCTTCGTCCAAAGGCAAAGGGTCGGACGAGCCTTTCGCCTGCCTAACGCACCAGCCAAGTCATTCACATGTGGACAATGGCTTTCCTGAAGTTACAGGGAAGATGCAAGTAAGTGGCAACTGAATAATGTCTACTGTACTTTCAGTCACAAGTAACTGTTAAACGTAAAACAAAATTTGAGCAAGGCACCTTGCTCATTTTTCTCCCACCCTACCAGAGTACCAACATCCATCCATTTTCTGCACTGCTTAGCCTCATTAGGGTCGCGGGTATGCTGGGGTATGCTCACATTCACACCTACGGGCAATTTAGAGCCTTCAATTAGGCTACCGTGCATGTTTTTGGGATGTGGGAGGTAACCGGAGTACCCGGAGAAACCCCACGCAGGCACAGGGAAAACATGCAAACTCCACACAGTCGCGTGGCCGGGATTTGAACACGCATCCTCAGAACTGTGAGGCGTATGTGCTAATCATTCGTCCAGCGTTCGACCCAGTACTAAAAGTGACAGCGAAATAATTATTACATTTTTATTTGATATATATTTTTTTCAATTCATAGGAAAAAAAAACACTGACAAATATACAACAATATGTATGTGTACACGAACACACATTTTCCCGGGAAGTTTTTTGTGCGCTTTCTATTATACCTTATGATGCTGCCAGATCCATGTCTAATTTGGAACGTAGTACAGTAATTGGTGGTGTCAAGGAAGCATGATGAAGTGAAACATTTCAAATCCGAGACAGGCTTTATATATTTGGGAGTAGCTAAGTTTAGCTTGAGTTAGTGGAAGTTACAAAGAGTCTTCGCTGGATGTGCATGAACACAGTTCTGGTACATCTTTTTAAAGAACATAGGCTATAAGCAACTTATTTTTTAGGGTAATGTTCTATTGAAATTATATTAAAGAGTTTGGGGATCATAGTTTGTTGTATATTTATATCTCTGAATTTAGGCAGTTACAGTTCTGCTCACTATTATTGGCACCCATGAAGTTTAAGTACTAAATGTGGAATATCTCCTGAAGAAAATGAATCAAGTGAAACAACATGTTTCTATAGAGAACTTGGTTGACACAAAAGAGCAAATGATAAACAACATTTTATGGACAGATGAAACAAAAATAGAGCTTTTTGGCAACGCACACAAACAGTTTGTTTACAGACGGCGCAATGAAGCCTTTAAGGAAAAGAACACCCTGTCAACAGTCAAGCATGGTGCACTATCCATAATGCTGTGGTGCTTTCTTGCATCTGGTACTGGAGGCCTTGACTGTATCACAGGTATCTTGAAATCAGAAAATGATCAAGAGATTTTAGAGCAAATAGTTTTACCCAGTGTAAGAAAACTTTATTTGAGGCCCAGATCATGGGTCCTCTAGCAAGACAACGACCCAAAGCACACAACCAAAAGCACACAATAATCATTGAAAAGGAAAATATTGACTGTTTTAATATGGCCTTAAATGAGTCCTGATCGAAATCGAAATGAAAATCTTTGGGTGGAGCTGAAATCTGCCATGGGGGAAAAGAACCCTGCAAATGTTCAAGAGCTTGAACTAATTGCAAAGGAATAGTGGGAGAAAGTACCACCAGAGAAGAGCAAAAAGCTTCTAGATCGATCCAAGAAACGTTTGGAGGCTGCCATCGCTGACAAAGGGTGTGCAACAGAATATTAAGGAGAGGTGCCAGTATTGCTGCACATGATATTTTCTGTTTTTCTTTCTTTGAAATTACAATATGTAAGTTGTAAAAAAAAATAAAAAAAAAATTCATTGTTAAATTACTTTGGACTTCAAATTAAAAGATTCCGATGATATAAGTTTGGTACATTTCCATTTATTTCTGAAGATACTATACAGGTTATGTGAAAAAATTAAGGTGTGCCAATAATGGTGAGCAGGACTGTATAAAGACAAATTGGGAGCCTCAATTACAGTATTTTCACAACCATAAGGCGCGCCGTATTAAAAGGCACAGTCTCAGTTACGGTGTCTATTTCTGTATTTAACACATAGATAAGGCGCACTGTATTATTGGGCGCAGGCATGGTAAAACATACGCTATCTTAAAACATACGGTAGCATGCATGCACACTAAAACAATGTTTTTAAAAAGGCAGAGGGACAAAACTGAGTTCAGTTGTACTTTATTGAAGTATTTGACAATGTACTCTCATTATTTTTTTTTTGGATCAATCCTCCCCCCAAATCCATCAAAGTCCTTATCTTCTGTATACGAAATTAACAGCTGGGCAAGTTATCCATCAAACACGCCGGGTTCCCTCTCGTCATTGTCAAAGTCAGTCTCGTTGCCGGGGGGCTGTTCAGTAATGATGCCAGCTTTTCCTTGTAATCCGCCAGAAGTTGCTGTTGCTTTGTGGCAGGCCTCGGTTCATCTGCGATTACTGTACATTTATGGAGTTTAATTTTAAATGCTCAAAATGTCCTCCTCCAACATTGCAACATTCTTCAAACCTTTCCAGAACAATAAAAGCTTACAAGATTAACTCTTAAATTCTAGTAGTATCAAGCAAGGATTGGGGTTCCAAAATATGGTTTCAAGGCAAGTGTTTGGGTTTCAAAGAAGTGAAGAAATAGTGAGTTTTCGGGCATGATGAGGCCACCAAAGATACTTGTTTGGAATCTCATATATAGCTTGTATATAATATCTGTCTCTTCTGGTATTTCAGTATAAATGGTTTCTGATATAAATGTATGTGGTTAACATCTGGCTCACAGTTCTGAATACCGCGGTTCAAATCCCGGCCTCGCCTGTGTGGAGTGTGCATGTTCTCCCCGTGCCTGTGTGGGTTTTCTTCGGGTACTCCGGTTTCCTCCCACATCCGAAAAACATGCATGGTAGGTTAATTGAAGACTCTAAATTGCCCGTAGGTGTGAATGTGAGTGCGTATGGTTGTTTGGTTATATGTGACCTGCGATTGACTGGAAACCAGTTCAGGGTGTACCCCACCTCCTGCCCGAAGTTAGCTGGGATAAGCTCCAGCACACCTGCGACCCACTTGAGGATAAGCAGTTCAGAAAATGGATGCATGGGTAAAATATCATGTTTATTTTAAACAAAAACTAAAATTCAGGATAAATTTGCGATATCTTACCCATTTAGATGCTCTCGTTTAGATTTTTTTTTATTCTTGTTTTAAATGGCTAATGTTGTTATTTATTCTTTGAGTGAAGACAGTCAATTGTATTATCCACTGAATAATTGATAGCCACATTAATCTATAGTAACAAATACAATTCTTATGCTTAATTCTGCAGACCCAGGACCAAATGTCTTCCCCTGCTGGGATATTTTCAGGAACAAAAATTGCTCCAGAAGCCCTGAGACAGACCTTAACATTCAAAGACCCTCCAGCAGCCCCCATACCTGCCAAGGCAGGTAAGCTTTGCCAACATCCTCGCGACATTTAATACAACATTAGCTTGTCTCATGTCATCGTCAGTAAGCAAACACTTTCCTGTGTTTGTGTGTGTGTCCGTGCGTGTCTTTTAAGGAACCTCTGAAGAAAAGAAAGTCAAGTCAAAGAAAGAAAAGATGAAAGAAAGAAGGGAACGATGGCTCAACAGTGAGTTAATTTTATATTTACCATTCATCACATTGGGTGTTCCAAGGAAATTAAATTTTTTGTATTCTTGAATGCAGAGATCAAGCATTCTGTCAAGTACCAACACTATTGATTGAATATTCCTCATTTGTTACAAGGATAGCTTGTAACAGCTTGATTGGAGAACATCTGAGTAAATAGAATTGACTGGAAGATCTGTTCTGACCTCAATATGCACTAAAGATTTGACACATTCTAGTGCTATTGGATGATAAACTGTGCCCAAACCTTAAACTGGTTGTGCATATTTAACCTATGTCCCCTTTAAAATGTTTGACATTGAAAATGCAACGGAAAGTGACTAAACCATACTGCTTGGCGGAAACAGGGCTTTACCTAGCCTGCTCACTATGTTTGGGTTTCTTCCACAGAGATAAGCATTATCAAGTTGACAAAGGAGCGTCAAGCGGCACAGGCCCGGCGGCAGGCCACTCCGGTAGTGGGAGACATGAGTGTGCTTGCGGAAGCCCTGCCTGAGCTGTCGGAGCTCATCGCCCCGGCTACCACAGCCTGCATAGCCCCCACAGCTCGCCGGAAAAGTAAAGTGTAAGTACAGTTAAAATTCATGTGTTGTGTATAGTTTGTGGAGACCAGGTGCCTCATGTACAAAAGGTGCGTACGCACAAAAACGTGATGTACGTTCTTTTTCACGGCAAAGATAAAATGTATCAAGAGTGAAATGACCGTGGAAATTTGCGGTGCCTCACGCCAACTGCATGGCTGGCGTACATCAGAGACACATGAACAATTAGGACTAATGAACAATGAATGCCCAGCAACATTTGATTTCAACAATCTAATTGAGGCAAGGACTCAGAATTAATTTAACCAGTGTATTTAATGAATCACTGATATTTGTGAGGACACCTATTAATTGATCAAGGCAATCATTTATGCCGCCTATTGCCCTCACAATCGCTTCTTGTGACTCCAGCACATGCACGGAAAAAAAGTCCTTTGAATTTACTTAATTTGAACATGTACATTGGTTGCACATGATTAAAATGTTTTTTGTTGTTTTTTTTTTTTAGGAGAAGAGGGCTAAATTACGTAATTTTAATCACATGCAACCAATGTACGTGTTCAAATTAAGTAAATTCAAAGGACTCTTTTTATCAGTCTACACGGGTGCGGCAGCAGCTGGTTGTTGGAGCGTAATTGCGTTAATACATGGTATTAACCTTGTGGGGGGGGGTCAGAGTCGGCCACATGTGCTCCCACCACCGCAAAGAGTAGTGTCACCCAGGATCGCAGTGATTCTCTCCTTGAACGGGGTGAGGCCCTCCGTGCAGGTTCTTCCGCCTGTTTTGACCACACTGTGGCGGTGGGCAGCTGTCCTCCGCTTCACATCTAATGTCTGACCACTTATTTTTGAGTTCAGCGTGCGTACCCTGTTCCACCCCACAGCATTGACAGCCGCACACGTGCTGTCCCAGTCAGTTGTTAACGCCAGAGGAGAGAGTGCCAAAGAGGATTTTCTTGCGCACCTTCACTTCATTGAGCAACTTCACATTCAGAAAAAATATTTTTCTTCATTACCTTGGTCATTGTCCTTTTTTCCTGATTATGCAGAGATCGGGATGTCAGGGGCAGGGTTCATTTAAATATGACTTGCATATTTAAATGTGGGCGTGGACAGCGAGGAGTCGGCTACTCCAACGTGCGCTCATTTCCACGTTGATTGGAATGTACGAAGGGAATGTGCTTGGATTCATGCGTACGCACAGATTCATACATCTGGATATTTTGGTGCGTACGACGTTTTCTGGATTTGAGCGTACGCCATGTTTCAGTACTAAATCGACGCAAGTCTTTGTACGTGAGGCCCCAAGTGTCTCCAACACGCATGATACACATAAGTTCAACATGTAACAATTTATTTTGAACAGTGGTCAAGATTCAGCGTGTCGTGCATGTGCTTGTTGGTGAATTTTATTTGTTATTATAAGTATTGTTTTTAACTAACCCATCAGGCCAGTCAAGAAGAGCACGGCAACTGATTTCAGTCAGATGAGACCGCTACAGAAACGCAAACTTTTGTAAGTCACTTTTTTGACAAATTATTAGTCAGTGTTATTAACAACAAGCATCAAATGAAATGTGCTTATTTTCTTATGTCTGCATGTCTTTCTTATGTCTTCTTATTTCTACAGGGAGTCAGAAATCAGTAGGTTTGGTGAGGCGGTGAAAATCCTCAGCAGCAAAAGGAATCCTCTCAACGAGATCTCTGAGCATCTGAGGAAGCGACTAAAGCATTTAGAAGAAGGTTCCAGTTAACGTCAGTAAGATGTTACTTATTTACTGCATTCAAACCATACATCACCGTTCCTCCATTACAGAACCCCTGTTTACTATGTCTGTGTTTTTTTTTTTCTTCTGACAACAGCCTTTCAGTAATGTTTTTAGCTGATGATCAGCAATAAAATTCTACTTTCAGTGAGTGTGATGGATTTATGTAGTGAAGTGTTTTGCGAAAATCCGCAAATAATTGACGCCCCCAAAGGGTTTGTAATTTCCAATAAATGCCACACAAGGATGGCAAAGACCTACTTTTATTTAATTGAAGCTCTTAACCCAGTTCAAATTATTTTCGTGTACCAATTAATTTTATGGATAATGTACATTTATCGGGATGCACTTTTCCATGAAAACAAATGACAAGAAAGGAAACAAGAAATTACTATGTTCTGCACTATAGCAATAAAATCAGTTTAATAGCGATTTTAAGGATACAGTGACAGAACACAGCGGGGTGATTTTGGGGAATTTTCTTGTCTCACCAAATTGTGAAAAGGCAGCTGTGATTCGAGTTGATAAACTAAAACAAAAGAAGTTCAAGCTCCTAACATGAGAGTAATGAGAGGTGACTTTTTATGTAAAATTTGAAATTTTCCCTATTTTGTCGAGTGGTCATCACTAGATAAACAATAATTCTGATGTTATTCATAACACAAGTTTCTTGATAAAATACCAGTGCAAAGTGCTTGGCTGGTTACAATACTAACATGATGATTTGTGGTTTATAAAATCTAATACAGTACTAAAATGGGTATGCAACGAAAACAATGCAAATATGGATTAGCAAGAGTATAACAGGTTTTTGAAATTATTTTGTATATTTGCTATTTGTTGTAACTGTCAAACATAAAAAAACTTGATTCCTTGTTCGCTTACACTGAAATACACAACCATGCTCATTTTTGCAGTGTACTGGCTCAGACATTATTTGAATGAAAAGGAAAACCAAAAAGGATCAAAAATATTGGTACAGACTTATTTCAATGTTTGCTCATTGTGCAACCCATCTTGTGAGCCCACAGTACACCTACATTCACAATGAATTTTCAGACCGGGTGTGTACCTTGTATTTCGAGATACTGATCCAGTCTACATTGGCAAAGTCCTCGTTTGTCACCTTTTCATCTCGATCAGGGGTGAGCAAACATTTGTGCTCAAGAGCCACATTTGATCTTGAAAACGGACAGATGAGAGAGGTCATTCGTTGGTGGGGTTGAAAATAAGATAAAATGGTTTTGTAAAAATGCCTAATAGTTTATTTTAATAATTGAGTAACACTTTCTAATTTCAGTAATTAAGACTTGATTCTTAATTAATGATTAGTTAACCAGTTATTTTATCCAATAAATTAATGTATTTTTTTTAGATCTGTAATAATACAATAACTAATTCTCAATACCGTTTATAGTGTAATTCAATCAAATTAACAAATTAGATTAAATAATTCCCAAAATGTAGTTTTTTGCTGACTTTTTTTTTTTTTTTTTTTTTTTTTTAAATCTACCGTTACATAAATCTGTTATTGAATGAGATAAATTAATACACAATCAATTAAAAAAATTTAATGCATTTAATTCCCGGGAGGGGGGCTACAGCTAGATTGCTGCACCAAATATTACAGAACTCTTGATAATGTAAATACTCTGTGGGCTGGATTAAATAATGAATTGGGCAGTATGTGGCACCCAGGCCAAATTTAGCCACCCTTGATCAAGATTACTTGATAACTTGACATTATTTAACTTTTTTAACAACATTAACATAGGCAAACTCAATTTCCCTCTCGGCTGGGCAGGTGCTGTTGAATTCCTCTCTCTGATAGGCACAGTTCAAGTACCGCCAAATGCCTGTCATCTCCGCAGGGATCTCAAATCCACGATATTTCTTGGCTACCACCTAGAAAGAGGAAAGGAAAATCTTGAATTAGAAAACCATTGCAAATGACAGGTGTGCCTGTGCCGTCCAGTAATGAAGAACAGTGAACCTTCAGGATGTGGAGTTTAGGAAGCAGGTTGCAGTCGGCCAGGGTAAGCTGTGGCCCATCCAGGAAGCTCCTGGTGGACTCTGGGATATCTCCTGAGGCATCAACATCAATCTCAATAGGTAGGGGAGTCCGCAGGAAGTCATCGAGATGCTGAAGAGACTTCCGCAGTGCTTTCTCTAAGGCTGAGAATGAAGAGATTCACTTCACTAAATGATTTTTCTGGGACACATCTGGCCCATGGGTCTTGAGTTAAACACCTGCGCTTTCGTGATTCAACCCGTGATATCTGGCCATCAAAAGAATAAATTGAGTGTCAAAGTTTGTCCATCATTACAGAAGTAAACTAGAGAATGAGGCCATGTTGTAACCGACCAGCAACATCATTACAGAAGTCAGATGGAAAAATTAGGTTACATAAGACTAGTTCACAGTGAAGTAAGGACTGACAAATCCTAATGGTCACAAATCCTAAATTTGAACATTTATGGAATACGCAAAGGATTTAGAAGTTATTTTCATTTAAAAAAAAAATAGAAACATGCAGTTAAAAGGGACCATATGTATTATGTAGCTTCAGATGAAAAGTGATAGAACCTGTGATAGAACCTGTCTGTATCCTACCGTCATTGGTGTCTTTCCTTGGGTTCTTGATATAAGCAGAGAACTTGGCAAATACATCAATACCGGCTGTGTTGGCCTCTGGATTTTTCGGTGCCAGTTTGGGGTAGCTGGTGATATCAAAACAATATGTAACAGAATAAACCCTTGCAGCATATACTGTTGTTCAAAAGGTTGGACTCACCCAGACAAACTAATGTTTTCAATCAAAACACACAGTTACATTGTGTTTACACTGCTTACAAAAACGTTAGGGACATTGGGCTTGTGCATGAAATTTCAGGGTGAACCTTAAACTTTTTGTGAGTAGTTTATATGTTACCGTTTATGTTTGGGGCAACTATTTTTGAAAGAAAAGCAGTATTGTTGTTTTTTACCACATTTACAATGGCAAGACTGTTTCTGAACAATTTATTCATTGGTAAAAACAACAACAGTTTTTCTTTAAAATAAGGATATTTTCAAATGATGCTAAACTTTTGAATGGTAGTGTACCTGCAGAGCCATAGTCAGGGCAACATTTTAACCAGAGGTCTTCAATCTCTTGAGACTGAAAGATGAAACGTTATTAGTGTACACTACAGTTCAAACAACAAATCTCCTTTTTTAAAGAAGGATCGGGACCGCTAATGAAGCACAGAGTGTGAGTATTTTTTGCTACAATATCTCTGCTTATTATAGTGTAGGCCGCAGGGGTGTCAAACTCTTTTTTTTTTTTTTTTTTTTTTTTTTTTTTTTTTTTTTTTTTTTTTTTTGTCACGAGCCACATTGTAGATACGGTTTTCCTCAGAGGGCAATTATGATTGTAAAACCATATCAATGTTTAATCACCTCATCATATTATTAAACATAGACAACAAATTGATGGATAATTAGTTTTGAAATCAGAAGTCAAGGATAATGGTTTGTTCAACTATTGTTCAAGTAACTGTAAAAGGGATTTGGAGGCAAAACATGCTTCCAATAGTTCATTACTATTTATTACATATGAATATTATACAAAGATTTGGAACAGATTTGAGCAAGAATCATGGAAGTTGACACACATGATTTGCTTTCGCGAGGCCACATAAAATTATGTGGGGGGCCGGATCTGGCCCCCGGGCATTGAATTTGACACACCTGTGGTGTAGCGCATTCATGTTTGTTTACCGCGGTGGTGTCAGTTTCTCCTCGAGGAACTCTTCTATCTTGTTGACGTCGACCTTGACCTCTCCATTAAAGGTCATAAATGGAGGGTTGGTCCCTGGAGCGAGGTCCTGTAAATCAGCAGGTTTCCTGACGACAACACAAAAGGCAACAGGCCAGGTCGGGTGGGTCAGCAAAGGTCTAGGTTTGGGAACCAACCGCTCAAATAAATATACAGGGGGTTCTCTATTTACCATTACGTTCGTACTGCGGCCATGTAATAAAAAAATTGCATGTAAGTCGGAACATGCCAGGGTCTATCACTAACCTACGCTAATAGAGTCGTAAAGTTGTAATTACAGTAACTACAGTGATGCCTGATGCCACAGTATGTTCCATAGTTTAAGCCGTAAAATACCCGTCCCGCACGCTGTAATTACATTTAAACGTACTTAAACACTTTTCAGACGCATTGTAAATGTACTTCAACAACAACAACAAATCTTTAACAGAAACACCTGCCATATAGTGGGATCGCAATGGGTGAATCACGAAATGGCGTGAGGTTACTGTATAATATACAGTATGTATGAGAACACATTTAAGCCATAAATATAAAACAATCAAATGAAAAACAGTATGTCCAACGTTAACTAAGTGTGCCGCTGTGTGCCCATGTGTTCTTACGCCACTGAGTGGTGTTTGTAAAATCAAAGACCCCCTGGATGTTACACACAACACAAGTTGTATGTTGTCATGCAACAGAAATGCCATGTTAAACATGGCAACATGTACATATGAATTGAAAAAAAAGGAAGACAACTACATGAGAAGGAAATACAAAATAAAAATAATCACATTTTACAGTCATAAAGGTAGAAACTCCCTTATTCTACAGTTTGTGTTCATTTGTTATTCACATCTCCAATTTGATTGTGATTTGTAATGTTTCTAGTTTAGTCAAGGATGAAAGTCTGTTATGTTTGGGGATGTTTTTACACCATGTTAAGGCAAACAAATAAACATTTCCTCTGCGAGCTGCACCTATTACATGAAAACCAATATTTACCGCTTGAGGTCAACTGTGGTGACATTGAAGATCACTCCTTTGAGCCAGAGGATCATAAAAAGTCGCTGGGAGAATGGGCAGTTACCAATGCTTTCTCCATCGCTGCCTGCCTACACACACACACAAATGAAGAACTCTATCAGGTGAATGTGAGCAACAATTTAAAAAAAAAAAAAAAAAAAAAAAAGATCTCTGACAATAAGATGCCTAAGATAAGAAGTTAAAAAGGTTATTAGCTTTGATAGACTTAAAAAAGGATTTGTTTTAGTGTGAATGTTTCAATTGTTAGGTTTGACTTTCTGTTGCAGGCGATAAACTCGCACAGTGTGAGTTGGAATTTAAATGTTCTAAAATTGTACAGTATAACAATGAAATATAATGTCAATGTGATGGATGTGTGGGGTGCACAGTAAGTTTGTTGCTTCCAGGACTACTGTGCCCACAACTCTGAACACCAAACAGGAGGCTAATCAGCTTACAGCGTGAGAATGCAGAGATTAGCTTTCTACCGCCAGCAGTATAACATTCCGACAGTCCAAATACAGTAATTGCTCTCAACTTGGTGCATTGGATATGTGCGAGACTAATGTAACATAATTCCTTTTATTTGATCACGTTTGAAGAACCAGTTCAAGCATCACCTCGGATGCTAACCAACAGCAGGGGATTTTGACCTCGATTTAGTCAGTCAACAAATTCCCTGACAAAGCCAGTGTTGTTTAAATGTGAGACAAGCAGCTCTCACACATAGTATTAGTGAATTTTTTCAAGGTATTAAACCTTCCTACTGGCAATGGTGGGAAGTAATAAAGGATGAAGACTATAATTTTTTAGGTACATGTTATATTTTATATATTAGTTTTTATCTATATTTTATTACTTGCAAAGCATCTTTGAATACCCTTTAAAAGTGCTCTATAAAATAAATGTATAATAATTATATAATAATAAGAAGAATGATTTATTATTAATCAGAATTAATAATTATATGATACAAAATAATAATGCTGATGATTATTATTAATTATTACTATTATTATATATTATATAAGATGGGTGTGAATCCTGGGGGATGGGTGGGGGGGCCAACAACCACTTTTCCACCTATTTGGTGGTGATGAATAGTGACATGGACATGGAGGGGTTGCCACTGCTACCGCCTGATCTATAAAGTGGGTTGTCTGGATTGTCATTGGCCTCCAACTATTGAATATCATTTTTACGACAGAAAAAACAAACACACACTCACACATCCTTTTTAGGGCTGAGACAGTACCAAAAGAAATTTAGCCACTTAAAATTCAATTTTGGGAACTTCACACCTGATAGGATTCTTTCACCTCTTTTGCGCTTCAAATATACCCCGTGACTGGCTGGCAACAAGTCCACTCACTGTGTACCTGATCTCTCAACCAAAGTCAGCTGAACCTGCTGAGGAGAGCAGGCCACACTAAGCCATTTCAATTCACCTTCAATATTATCCGCATTGACAAGCAGGCTTGTTTTTATCTGAATTTACTGACTTAATGACTTCCAGATGAAAACTGGAAAATGTTTGGGCCGTATTTTTGTTCCTTTTCATCGATAGCCCTCTAGCTAGCCGCGAGCTTGCTTGCCGGGGGTCGTCCATTTTTCCACCGCCTCATTCGGTACACCGCGTATAGGTCCACGCTACAGGGACACTGTAGCCCAAAAAAGACAAAACACATACTGTAACACTTCAGGGAAGATGCATTTTTTTAGGATAGCTTGCTAGCTAACTGCATTTTCAGTGAACATCAGAAGAATTTAAAAAAAAATGTAAAAATGAGCAGAGGGAGTATTTCAAACTCCCGTTGCACTGCAAAACTTCCAGCACAAAAGGCATGCAGGTCCACCATTCTGCAAGGCCATGCAGTTGAACAGGACAGGTTAAAAAAAAAAAAAGAAACAAATCAGTGAAATCACTTCAGACCAGAGTCTTTAAAGTGTATCACTCAAGAAACACTTTCTCTTGAATCGCTACTAGATGTTTGACAGGCTGCCATTACGTTTCAGGGCTGATTGAATGGGACCAGTTGTCTGAAAGTCAGCGATATAAACCGCTACACTAACAAAGACCTGAGGTGCAGCTGCAAAATGGCAATGGGGTGAAAGGTTATTTATACACAGTGAGCATAGTTTAGCTTTTGTTTGGTCGACTGCAGGATATTTTTTTCATTACCTTGACATAAAGTGAGATCTCATCGTCCTGGTCATGTGGTGTGTGCGTTGTGTTATCCTGCGCAGGAGGCAAAAGGCTGTCCACCACTTTTTGTGACATCATCTCGTGCCGCTTCTCTTTCTGCCTCTCGTGATGAGCAATGAATGACTGTCCACCCTCCAACAGCACCGCCCTCTTTTTCTTTACCTGATCATCTCTCTTTTTGGGAAGAACTTCATCTTTAATGACTGACTTCAGTTCCTTCATCCATGCATCCCTCATGAGTAGATTAAAGTTGTCAGTTAAATATTCTCTGTCTGTTCTTACTGGATTCTCTTTCTGGTGTTTTCTTTCTGGAGCTGCATTTGGTTCTCCTTGCTTCGTTTTTATCCATTCATTATCTTTTCTCCGAGTGGACAACAGTTTCACTTCCTTCTTTGTTGACTGTGTCTCAGGACAAAGTATCCCATTGTCCATAGCTTCTTTTAATTCTTTGACTCTTCCATTTATATCCAGTGCCAACTCTTCTCTAACTGGCTTCTCGTCTTCAATTGCCTCTGACCTGTTGTCTAAGGCCTCGTTTGACTCAACATTCCCTAGCTCTTCAAGTTCTCTCTTTTGACTCTTGTCTATCTTTTCAATCTCATCATCTAAAATGGTCACAGTTTCTGCAATCTCTTCTTGATTTAGCACATCCCTCACATCATCACTTTCTCTGTGTCGTTTGCTGAGAGGCTGCAGAGGTTGATCTTGTACATGTCCGTGCCCATCAACTCTGGATTCCTCGCACATGAGCTCCTCCATTAGCAGTTTCACCTCTTTCTGTGAATTCATGTTCTGCTCTGTATCATCTTGTTGGGTGCTTAAATGTATATCCTCAACCCGGTGGTCAAGCTCAATGTCTTTATTCAGCTCTTCTTTCTCCTCTGGGGTTTGGCCACCTCCATCCATTTCAATGAAGGAAACATTTTCTTCTTGCTCCTTTAATTCAGATATCCCATTTGGTTCAATACTAATGCCATCTTCTTGTTGCACTAAGGAAGCTACCAATGCAATATCTGGTGGCTCTTTAATTTCAAGACCTGGTTCGGTTTCTTTGTCTGTAGCAGATATTGTGACCTTGGCCATCACCTGCATCTCCATATTCAGGACCTCCTGTTGTAAGATGTTGTTGGTCGATTCTTCTTCCCACGAGCTGTTCATGTTGTCACTTGGGTAAGTTTCATTATGTTTCACCATGTCGGGCAACTGGATAGTCTCAACAACACTTGCATGTGAAGCCTGATAAAGATTTTCACCTTTGACCTGCATAGCTGACTCAATGCTGACATCTTTCACATGGTCCTCTAAATGGGTGGGTGTCTCTGCACCTTTCATCTGCCAACCTTCATCAGACTTCTGTGAATAAGTATCTGAGGTTTGAATCCCATGAGAAGCCTCTGCATTTGTCATCATCTTCGTCAGCGGTCAATGCACCTTGTTGGCATTTTTGGGAAATTGTAGCCGAGACATGAGCACTATGAGCAGCCTCGTCCATTGTCACATTACCTTCATGGGAATCCTGTGAATTTGTAGCTGAGGCTTGTTCACTGTGAGCAGCCTCATCTATTGTCTTTGCATTTTCATGGAAATCCTGTGAATTTGTAACGGAGGCTTGAACACTGTGATCACCTTCCTTTCTGGTCAATGTTATCAGGTGTTCTTCTTTCTCCATCTCCCAGTCTGCTCTCATTTTCACAATCTCATGGATGTTTTGTTCTTTACTTGCAGCATTTTTATTTTCATCATCTTCCAGTGTTGTGTAAGGAGTTTCTAGACCTTCATTTGACATTTTTATGTCACGTGAGCTTTGCTCTCCCTGTAAATTCCCCTCAGTCCCAATCGGTTCCTCTTGCTCTCTGTGCTCTTCATTTTCATGTATACCATTTCCATCTTTGACCATTGCTGAGAGATGAACCAGAATGTCTGTCTCCACATTTGTTTCACAAGAACTTTCCTCTTTCTGTATGTTCCCCTTGCTCCCTATTGGTTCCTCTCGTTTTCTGTGCTCTTCATTTTCTTTGTGTCGCCCATTTTCATCTGCTATCATTCTTGTATTGTGACACAAGTTCTGAGTTCTAACTAAATGCTCCTCATGCCGGATTTTACTCTCTTTCTCAGACTCTGTCTCACTCACTTCAGCCTTTTTTTTCCCGTCTCCACTTTCAAAACAATTGCTATTCTCAACTTGTACAACAGTTGAAAAGTAATTCTGGTTTTCAGCAGTCACCATCTCTGTTTCATTTGAGTGTTGTTCTTCTTGGATAATCCCCTCTGTTGCTTTTTCCTCTACATCTACATGCTCATTTTTGCTTCCCAAATCTAAAATGTTCTCATTGGTCTTGACATAATTGACAATGGCTATCTGGGCTTCTTCTACATCTTCAACTATTAGTTCTGTACTCTCTACTATTTTCAAATGCTGATCGTTTTTTTCTTTTTCATTACCTTCCTCCTTGTCGTTGTCATTTTCAAGTTGCTCTGCTGCTGAGTAGTGGCACAGATTTCCAGTCAATGTTGGGATTCCCACTTCTTTGACTCCGCTCTCTTTCTTAGTCTGCTTGTCCCTTAAGTCGGGCTGTTCATATGTTCCTTCCACTCCAATCTCCCACAGTCTTCCCTGACCTTCCTTTTCCTCCCTTGCCATTTCATTTGGTACCAGGGCCATTGCTAGGATTCCCATTTCTTCCTGTTCACCTTGATCTGCGCTTTCTTTTTCAGCTCGTCCATGTCCTGCCTCAGCCATTAACAAAATGTCCTCCCCCACCTCTTCAGCAAGTTCGACCTCTTCATCTTCCTCTTCTCTGTCCCCATCATTTTTTCCTCTCTGGTTATTTGCATCTGAACAAAAAGTGACTGGGCTGTGGACTACAGTGGAGTTTGATAGGTCCGGGTTTGGCCATAAGTCTGACTGTGCCATTGGAAAAGTACAAAGGGCTGAATGGCCACCTTCTTGGATCGTAGCTCTATCTAAGGAGTTCAGAATTCCAGATCAAAAACGGATTCCCAAGATACCATTTTTTTTTTTATCAGTTCACAAATTAGCCTAAATACTGAATATGCGAGTGATAGGAAATGAAAATGCTGGAGCACAAAACTAAGAACAGACTTATATCAAATTACATAAAAATTACATTCAATTCAAATCATAGTTCCAGAAAGTGACTACCGGCCAAAGCTTTCATTAATTAAGGTAGCTCCCAACTGGTTGTGATAAGATTTTGGTCAGTCCAGAGGTTCAAGGGTGGAATACAAAATACCTTTTGGATAACAAGCCAGTGTTAAAAATTCCAAATTTCGAGACCTCCACAATTTTTTAGGCACAGAAATTCAGGAGCTGCAGTCAGTCTTTCCCTGTTGAAAACCAAAAATCGTACTGCACCTCAAGCAGAGTTAGACATCAACAAACACAATCAGACCACTCTCTCTCTCTCTCTCTCTCTCTCGCTCTCAGTCTCTCTGGAGGATTAAACCAAGCCTGATCCCCACATGACTTGGGGCTTAAACCCCGGCATATCTTAAGTTTTTTTTAGTACTACACTAGACAGCACTGTTGAAAAGACACTAAAATGGTTGCTAATTTAGCACAGAATTACAGAATTACATATTGCATTTGACAGTATGTCATTGGTGTCCTGGTTCCCACACCTGACAGTGTGGTTTCAGTTCCTAGTCAGTGACAGTATGAATGGTTCTCTGGTTGCAGTCTGGATGTGGAGGGTTAAACAACTTCTGCTCTGGAAGGAGTCTCAAAATCTTTAATAACTTTACAAAACGACACAAGTTGTTGCGAGCCACTTCTTTTTTTTTTTTTTTTAATGAAAATAGAGGGTCATGGTAAAAACAACCTTACTCTGGGTTTACGTGAAACAGAACCACCTCACCCAAAACCGAGTAATTATAACCAGAATGTGACAAATGGTAGGTGTGCTGTATTCTCCGTCATAGACCTTCTGTTAAGACATCAGGGAACTGTTTAAAATGTGTGAAAAAAAAATAATACTAAATTTTCTTTTAATCTCTAAACTGAATTTACTAACAACTCTTTACAATGCATTACAAACATCTATCCATTTTATATACTACATGTCCTCACTCAGGACACGGGTGAGCTGGTGCCTATCTCAGCTGACTTAGGGTGTGAGACGGGTACACCTGACCCATCCACCCATTTCTGTTAGTCAGTTCACAACACTACCAAGCTGTGGGAACATATTGTTTTAATAGAATGAAAACCTAAACCAGTGCAATGCATTTTATTGTTAATTGTAATTAATAGTTATCAAAACATGTATTGTGTATAACTGACACAAAAAAATACTTTTGTTCTTAAGTGCATTTCAGAGTCTGTACTATTATGCTTTGACGTACACAAGCGTCTGCACTTCTACTCAAAGATGGCAAAAAAAGGACAGTAAAAGATGGCAAAAAAGGTAAGTAAAAAGGACAGACTAAAATGTACTGAGTAGAAAAGTGACATATCACGTTACGCCGCATGTTCTTTTCTCTCCCAGGGTTAGCTTTTATGCTATCAAAACAACTTTTTCCTGCTTTGCTAACAACTGTGAACCGACAAAAAAAACTAAATGCTAAATTTGCGAATGATTACTAATGAAACAATTCCCCTTACTTGAATGTCTTTTTTCAGAATAAACTATTTTTTGAACACCAGAAATTTGCGGTTGTTAGGCTGGCCGGCACAGGACACAGCACATGCACGACGAATAATTTTTGCAGCCGACAACATCAAACAATTCTCCAAAATGAGCCCATCGATTGAGAATATCTTGCTTCTCCCAATCGTCATGAATACTGTACTCCCTGGTTCATCTTCCTCCATGTTGCTGCAATCTGTTTTTTCCCCGCCTAATTGGATCCCAAGATCTCAATCAATCAAGAGCTCAAACTTGGTTGATCATCGGCCGAGTTTGAAAAAAAGTAGTCTGTTTTGACAAAGTAAGGAGTAGAAAGTACACATATATTTTCAAATGTAGGGAGTAAAAGTCTTAAGAAAATTAAATAAACTAGTAAAGATAACTGAAAAATCAACTTAAGTACATAAATGAAGTATTCGTACAGTACTTGGTTACTTCCTCGCTGCTTCTACTTAGTGTCCCTGAAAAGTGAAAATGAAAATGTTTCATAAATTTGACACAACAAAGAGAAGAAAGTTCTTAACTTGCCTGCCAAATCTGAGTGATTTAAAAGAGACCTCCTCCCAGCTGTCAGACGCTGTGGGCGTGTCCACTGAATACCCTGAAAACGTGCCCCGCTCGACCTTCACCTTTCACTCAAATGCATTCATACAGTTGTTTAATGAACAGGAATAATTTCCCTTAGGAGAGATGCATTTTCGGGTTGTTTTTTTTTTTTTTTTTTGGCTACAGCTATAATATGTTTGAATTGTAATAGCAATTGTAATAATTATATTAAGATCGTGACGTCATGGTGAAATGCTTGACGCATGGTGGAGACGGGAAATCAGCTGCTCTGCGAAATGACGTCACTTCCGTTAGCCTCCACAGTCATTCTGCAAACGAAAAACTACTGCATTGTTTAGCGTGGATATCTGGCACTTTCTGTTAAATGGTATAGTGTTTGCGTTCCGATTGTGGAAGAGAAGAGACATTCACGAAATGGGATGGACATTTCGTGTCGTCTTCTCCGTTTCCTGGTCAGTTTACCCCTTCGAAGTGTAGCAGTTTTCAAGCCAGTACAGTAGTCGGCGAAGCTTTATATCCGTTTGGGACCACATTGGTCGGAAGTATTGAAAAGCGTGACGCTTTATAGGTAGATATGATTGTAAAAATAGCTCAACAGTAGCTGCTTATACCCAAAGTACAATGGCTCGTGGGTGTGTTCGACGTGGATTTAATGTGTAGCGTCTGCCTGTTTATTTCCAGAAAGCAATTTCGACAAAATAAACAAGTGGAAATGCAGCAATCGGAGAATGTTTGCGAAGAGGACTCGACGGCGGTGGATGTTCAGTTCAATGCTTTGCCAAACGCCCTTGTTGCATACAATGTCTCAGAGGATTTATTTAACGACGGACGTCTGAAGGTAAGACGAAAAACTGTAAATAGGCTGCTGGCTGAATGAGGCCCCTTGTATTTATTGCTGCCATCAATGTTTTTGTCCTAGTGTGTTCGCTGTGATTCTCAACTCATTGACTTGAATAAGTTCCCAGCGTAAACCAACTAGCAGTGTCTGCTAGTGCCCAGTAGGTGACGCGATTAGATTTGTTATTGAGGGTTGCGTTTTGCCCATAGACATCCAATTTACATAGATTCCGACTTGAGCGTGTTAGCGCGTTGCGGGGATACGTGAGAGCGTCCGCCATATCGAATGTGTCAAATCTCCCCGTAAATGACTGCAAGTCAATCATGGACTAAACTTCAGAAAGTGACAAACACTTAAGTGCTTAAGTTAATGCCTCTCATTCATCCATTCCTCAAGCGCAAGCACGCACACACACTATGTAATGCCCTTGGATGTGGTAAAGCATGACATAGTCGTTGAGGCACTTCAGTTGCTTTATTGCCACGAACAGTCACATAATGCACATTCATACAATAGCTGCTCTTGGCTACAACTTGCGCCCAAGCAGTCGACACACTTGAGCCAACCTTCCAATTTAAATGTCCCTTTGCCCTTTCAGCTGTAATGTTCCTTTACTCCAGTGGTCACTAATTGGCGGACCTTGGTCCAGACCCAGAAGCAGTCCCATACTGACCCACACCATAGCCCTAAAAAGAAATGTTATGATTCAAGACATAGAGGGCGCTTCTATTTTAAGTGGCGCAGCATTACAGGCTTTATGATAGGACGAACCTTACCGACCAATCACATGTGAGTTCAGCCACACCCTTCAGCCAATCCAATCCGATCTCAGGCGGTAATCGCCACTGACATTTATAAGTAGATACCAAACGCCCATTATGAGATCCGTGCCTATGGTGACGCTAGGCTAGGGAGGTCAAAGTTGTCAGCGTATTCGTGTGTGGAGCGCAAGAAAAAAAGATGCCGGTACATTGTGCTGCATATGGTTGGTTAAAACTCTGTACAATTATGACAAGGGAACTGCGACTAACCTTTGACATTTAAATAAACAAAAAATAATAATGATATTTTAAAATAATGATGTTTTTTTTCCCCCCCAAATTTTGTTGTATTGATAGCATATGCTGTGGCGTTGAATAAGCAGTAACCTTGATGTAAATCGGTTGAGAAATGAGCAAGTTACGATTTCATTTCAATGTCCATTCATTCCAGAGAGGAAGAGAGAAATGCCAGTATGAAACAAAACATAAAAGTTTTGAACAAACATAACCTCTAAAACGGATCAGTTTTTAAGATTTGTTAAATTAAATTATTTAAAATAGTTTGAGACTTCACTGTTGTCAATATAGAGGCCAACAGAAAAGGGGAAACTCACTTATTTTTCTGAAGTTAAGCACTTTATTTGAACACACAACTTTCTCTTTATTTGTTGCTCTTATTTTGAAATGCGCAGCTCTACTTTTATTAAAATGACAGAACACACATTTGTGCTCATATGTTTGATTACATAGGCAGAATTTAAAAAATATTTTTTTAAAATGGGATTTAAATCAAACTGTCAAGAATTTCAGAAAAGTACAAACATTAAACCAAACATGACCATAAAGAAAATAATGAAGGTCCGTGTTCAGTTATCAGTCATTTTTATTTAAAAAAAAAAACAAAAAACAAAAAACTTCACAAATTCTGCCTGGCACATCTGTCTCACAGTTCTGAGGACCCAGGTTCAAATCCGGCCTCCCCTGTCTGGAGTTTGCATGTTCTCCCCGTTCCTGCGTGGGTTTTCTCCAGGAACAATGGTTTCCTCCCACATCCCTAAAACATGCATGGAAGATTAATTGAAGACTCCAAATTCCCCATGAGTGCAAATGGTTGTTTGTTACGCGACCTTAGTGAGGATAAGCGGTACGGAAAATGGATGGATTCTGTCAGGGTATGTAAACTTATGAGCACAACTGTACGTATCAGCAGTCATACATATTTTACTTCTGTGTCACTTGAAAATAATAAATGCCAAAAAATTTTGGGATTTGACTGAGGTATACAGTACAAGCAGATGTACAATGGTGTGAAAGTGTTTGCACCCTTCCTGAATTCTTATTCTTTTGCATGTTTGTCACACTTATATTTCCCCTAATTAAACAAATTTAAGTATTAGTCAAAGACAGCACAAGTAAACACAAAATGCAGTTTTTAAATGTTTTTTTTTATTAAGGGAGAAGAAAATCCAAACCTACATGGCCCTGTGTGAAAAGTGGAAACATAAATGTGGTTCATCATACCCGAGTTCATTTTCTCTAACCACACCCAGGCCTGATAGTGCCAAAGCTGTTCTTAATCAAGAAATGACTTAAATAGGACCTGCCTGACAAAGTGAAGTAGACCAAAAGATCCTGAAAAGCTAGACATTATGCCAAGATCTAAAGCAATTCAGGAACACATGAAAAAGTAATTGAAATGTATCAGTGTGGAAAAGGTTATAAAGCAATTTCTAAACATTTGGGACTCCAGCAAACCACAGTGAGAGTCGTTATCCACAAATGGCGAAAACATAGAACAGTGGTGAACCTTCCCAGGAGTGGCCGGCCGACCAAAATTACCCCAAGAGTACAGCGACGACTCATCCAGAGGTCACAAAAGACCCCATAACAACATCCAAAGAACTGCAGACCTCGCTTGCCTCAGTTAATGTGAGTGTTCATGACCCCACCATAAGAAAGAGAATGGGCAAAAATGGCCTGCATGGCAGAGTTCCAAGACGAAAAACAACATCAAGGTTCGTTTCAATTTTGCCAGATGACGTCTTGACGATCCCCAAGACATTTGGGGGAAAGAAAGTCTGTGGTCAGACGACACAAAACATTACATCTGGCGTAATAGTCACACCGCATTTCAGAAAAAGTCCATCATACCAACAGTAAATTATAGTGGTGGTAGTGTGGTGGTCTGGGGCTGTTTTGTTGCTTCAGGACCTGGAAGAATGAACCATGATTTCTGCTGTCTACTAAAAATGGAGGAGAATGTTCGTGATCCCAAGCTGAAACTAACTTGGGTTCTGCAGCAGGAGAATGATCCAAAACACACCAGCAAGTCCACCTCTGAAAGGCTGAAGAAAAACAAAATGAAGACTTTGGAGTGGCCTAGTCGAAGTCCTGACCTGAATCCTATTAAGATGCTGTGGCATGACCTTAAAAAGGCAGTTCATGCTCGAAAACCCTCCAGAATTACAACAATTCTGCAAAGATGAGTGGGCCAGAATTCCTCCACAGCGCTGTAAGAGATTCATTGCAAGTTATCGCAAACGCTTGATTGACCCCAGGGACGACCCAGGACACGCTGGAGAGACTGGCTCCTGGCTGGCCTGGGAATACCTCGGGATCCCCCCGGAAGAGCTGGATGAAGTGGCTGGGGAAAGGGAAGTTTGGGCTTGCTAAAGCTACTGCCCCCGTGACCCGACCTCGGATAAGGGGAAGATAATGGATGGGTGGAGCTTGCCATAGAAAGCTGAAAACAAATAATGAATCTATATGAGGTTTGCATTAGGCTGCACAATTAGCAAGCTATCTCCAAGTATTAGCATGCATCAAATTATCTTGTAACATACATTTCACTAAAGAAGCGACTCTCAGATTTTCCCTGTAAGGGGTCGCCACAACAGCGAGTCACTCGCATGATTTGTTTGGCACACATTTTATGCCGAACTGATGCAACCCATCCATTTTCACCCGTGCTTTTGTATACCCATGTCCCTTGTAACGTCACAAAATTGTTTTTAACTGCACATTTGCACATGAAGTTACGGAACAAACAACATATGATTTACATACAGGCGTTGCTTCTGCAGGTGTACACAAAGTCTCTTGGTTCTACGGTGCTTGCGTCAAAAGAAAAACATGAGTTTCAAAATAAGGATCTGTATGTATAAATGAACTAAAACTTGCCTGCAATGCCGAACCCTCGCAGGCCGGATAGGACCGTCTTGACGGGCCTGTTCTGGCCCCTGGGCCGTACGCTTGACACACCTGGTCTAGACAAAAGACTAGTGGTGTACTAAATAAACTACTTGGAGACGGTCTAATGAAGTTTTGTCGAGACAAGTGAAGAGAGAATGTTTAGAAAAGTCCGCCACATACTGTAAATCATTGGCCACTTCACCGTTTACACATTCACAGTCTTGTGAGCTCAAGAGCTGTATAAAAAGTTGTGCCTTTTAAACAGTCGTATGATATGGAAATATCTGGGTTGGAATTTCTAACACAGGATATTTTAGCATCAAAATCAAACAGAATTTTCCAAACCATCAAAATGAAAACATTTTTTTTAACAGGTATAAAATTCAACGTCTGAGAAAAAGTGTAAAACAAATCAACATCTCAAAAATGTCATGTAAATTTGCAGTAGTTGCCGGCTAGCTACATTTTGCATGATCTTTGAGGTTCCTACTTGATTTAAAGCGTGAATTGGCGCTTCACCGCCACCAGTTTCACCTGGACACGTCCTATGATCCTGGAAGGCAGCACTGCTCTCATATAGATCAACTTGCGAAGAGTAGAAGAAGCAGTTGAAGTGAATGAAATGCGCTACAAAACAAATGTCATCTGTAGGAATGGAAAGTTTTAAACAAGTGCCATTTCTATTGCAAGGTTTTCCATGGCGACTTGTCTGTCGAGCATCAGGGGAAAGAAATACCTACACGTAATGTAACAAGGGCAAAGTGAAACACATAAACAAGCGATTGTTGTGAATGTGTTGAATAGGAAGATCCAATGCTGTTGAAATGAAGACCAAATTATAACTTATCACAAAATGCAAATGGTATACGCCTGTGCAATTCCAGCCATAGAAGTTGAAAAACTGATCAGCAGAAAAAAATCTTAAATAGCAGTATATCCAAAAAGATTTATTTAAAGGTCCCCTTCCATCAGAAACTGTAGGTCCCCTACTGTTTTATGCATAGCGTAGGTCAAAATGAGTCTGTGGTTTAAATTTGACATCTGTGCTGTTGAGTCAATCCAAAAGGCAATACAGTCAAAACAAATACGGTCTATAAAGGATACATATGTTGTTTTACAATAATATTTAACAATATTCATAATTTATGAATGTAACTGGATGAACTTGTGAAGCTTGCATTCATTGTCGCTGGCGATAATCATCGCAGCAGGTTCAATTCCAATAAATGGGAGTGGATGACGAGCATAACCTCAATATATCCCCCTCTCTATTAATTTTCACCCACATGCCTTTTCAGATCACGTTCAATATTAGTTGGAAAACAATGCAACTGAATTGGGCTACCTATTACACAATCGAAGCTTCCATTCATTGTCGCCAGCGATGTTTGTTGCGGCAGGTTCTATTTACAGTAAATGAATGTGAGCATAACCTCAAAATACAGTATCCGCTTCTCTTTTAATTTTCAACCACTTACTCTTTCAGATCACATTCCCTATTACAGGGCTCGAAGTTTACCGATTCCTGATTTTGCCTGGGCCAACTCAAAGATAGTCAAGGGCAAGCTTGCAAAACATATCGGTAGGGCAAGCGTATGAAAAAAATGTAGGGATTTCACAATATTCATGATATCGCGACATTAAAAGTGCCTCGATATCGTCATGGCCTTGTCTCGGCGTGAAGTAATTAGTTGTGCTTAAAATGTAGATTAGTGCCGTCTATACAAAGCCAAGACGCTTAGCCAGGCTGCGACAGCGCTTCACATCCTCATTTGTGCAAACGCACCCGATTGGACTGGTAACCCATGTGCAGAGGTGGGTAGAGTAGCCAAATGTTGTCCTCAAGTAAGAGTACTGTTACTTGACAATAATGTGACTCACCCAAAAGTAAAAAGTAGTTATCCAAAAAATTACTTGAGTAAGAGTAAATGTACTGAGTAAATGGTCAGTAACTTCTGACTTTGTTTTAATCAGAGCATGAACATCAATAAAATAAAAATAACAAAATAAAATTCTGGTATTTCTGTGTGTGTGTGTGTGTGTGTGTACAGTGTGAGCAAGATTAAATCATACCCCAATAGATGTGTTTTACAGTTACTTGTGATAAAATAGGGCTAACGTGGGTTAAGGTGGGCTAATATCCACAGCCAAAATAACAACAAAACATTGACAATTTACCGCAATGTGTTTTTTCAAGTTAGAAGTGGGCTGAAATATGCACGTTTGGGTACTCAGTGCCAGACAAATTCTACAATACATGAAAGCTGTTGGTTTTTTTTTCCCGTCTAAATGTAAAGACGAGTCGCGCGCTGTTGCCTTCAATGAATCTATTCGAAAAAGATTCAATAATGACTGCCTTAGTCCCTTTGAATGCTTGGCTGCGCCAAGCTTTGAGTTACACAAGCAGACACCATGGTATGGACCAATCAAAGCTATCCATATTTAAATCGGGGAAGATGAGTGATCCAGTCAGAGCAAAAGTCATTTATATGTCGCATAATAATGAAAAATGTGGCCGTCTCAAATGCCAGGCAGAAAAGACAATCGGGAATAGCTTGAAAAATGAGGTGGTGTGGGGGGGGGGGGGGTGACGACGACGACGACATTAAAGACAAAAAAAACAATGAAGGAAAGGGACCTTTCATTAAACATCTATGAGGTGTGTCAGAAAATTACCAGGACTGGTGTCACAACAGAGATACCGTTTTTCAAATCTAAAATACAAGCGACAAATTTCGCCCTTCAAAGTAATCCCCCTGAAGTCTAATACCCTTTCCCTCCCTTCTCTGCCACACATTCATACACGCCTGGAAGTTTTCTACCGGAATCCCCCGCAGCTCCGTCGTCACAGCAATGTTGTGTTCATCCACATCTTCAAAACGGGCCCCCTCGATGATCCCCTTGAACTTAGGAAAGGGGGAAAAAAATTGTACGGAACCAGGTCTGGGTGGGGAGTGAGGTTGCTCACGGTGATGTTCTTCTTGGCCAGGAACTGTCAGAGGCTCAGGGCATTTTGAGCAGGCATGTTACCATGTTGAAGCTTTGTAGAAGTGCTGGTTGATCGTCTGGCCTATATTGAAGGGGAAAACTCGTCGTTTGGGTTTGACTTATATCTTTTGTGACACAAGTCCTGGAGCTTTCCTTTCTCCCCTGTTGTGGTGTGTGCTCGCACATGCGTACGTGTGTGCACTCAAATACAATTAAATATTAGTTCATTAAGTCACAGGAAAGCAAGATCTTCTGGCATGAAGCATTTTTAGTTGATATAATAAATGTTTGTAAAGCAAAATGCAGACACAATTTTTTCAACATCCCAATATTGTGTTCTGCGTGTTCTTTATAGGAATAATACATTTTAAAAATTGTTCTGTATGTTCTGATTTGCAATCAAATGTGCAGTGTTCCCAATGAAGGATTTTGAACATTATACTTTAAATGGCTGAAGATGCATTTTGAAGGACTCGCTTCTCCTGTTTTGCAATCTTTTTCCTATAGTTCAGAGGTATAATTTACAGCTTGCATAACCTGTGGACTACGTTCAATTTCAAATAATTTTCTGACTGTTTAGTTCTCATGTTCTGGTGTACTATAGGTCTTAAATTATGTTTGTAATTGTCTTAATTGTCTTGGTATATGGTCTTAAAAAGTGAATCTTGCAGAAACTCTGTTTCTCACTCCCAAATGAAGTTTAATAAAAGTGTCCATTGCATCTGTACTTTCAACTTTAACTAAAGTCAGCAAGTTGAAACGATTACTGTTTTCTCAAGAGAATAAATTGAAGATTACAGTGTTTTCAAAATAGTTTTTAGTATTTTAAATTGTTTCGTATTTTCTCATTTAAATATTCAAAATGCTGAGGTTTGCCACGTTTGTCAGACTGGAAAGTCTGAGTCAGTGGAAACAGGCAGGATGCTTGCTAAGCTCACTATCAAGTGGGACATCTTGGAATGCAGTACATAAAACCCATGATTATCTGTTAATATCTTTGCTCACATCAAAGGGAAAGAAATGGTTTCATATTAATAAATGAATGAATGGGAAAAGCTCTATTTTTCCGAAACTTCCTAGTCTTAAGTAGCCTCAGTACTTCTCAGATTTTACAAGTTTGAATGGGAATGTTTTGAAGAGCAAGAACTTTAATTTTAGTGACGTTGATGAAATGCAAACACAGTAAAACTGAGGTGTTTGTCCTTTTCTCATGAGGCAACATACGTTTGTAAAACGATCCAGATGTGCATTTTGTTGGATAAAACCAGTAAATTAAAGTAAATTGAAAGTCTTTTTCTCAAGGGAAAAAAATTGGTGTGATTGTGTTTATTCTCTCCATTCCACGATCCTGGTGCTTTCCACACAATGCCTGGAAGGAGTCAGCTGACTTGTCATGTTACAACATTTTTCCACTGTGCATGTTGTTTTCGGTTGTGGTGTAAGAATGAGGGTGCACCGCATGACTCACAATGGAAGAGCTTTTTGTACGTATAGGTTTATGGAAAGTAATAGTGCCACCATGCGATTAATTTTAAGTTCAATAATGAACTACCCCTGGGAGACTCACTGATCACTTTTAATTTTTTGTCTCAAGTGGTGGATGGAGTGAAGAAGTTGAACATTGGCATTTACACATTAAATACTCTATACGGTGGCGCGTGCAAAAGTAGGTGTACAGTTGTACGGGCTATGGTATGTTTTTTTTTGTTTTTGTTTTGGCCACCACAATCAGTAGCCCTCACCCCAATGGATTTATACTTTTGTGCTGTTATAAAAGATAAAGTACAAAACCATGGGCTGTTGATGGAATCTAAATTCAAAAGAGAAGCATGCCAAGAAATTCTTAAAATAAAGACCTCTGTGTCAAAGTGTGCTCAAGTGTAGAAACTAGACTGCATCAGAATTGTCTTTATTTGTAAGGAATTTGTCTCCGGTAGTTGGAGCCGCTGTAGTACAACAACAGAACAGCCATTTTGACAAAAAAATGCTTTTGAGACCTAAAAATGTAAAAACACACTACGGAGGGTCTCTGGGCAGTGAAATGTTGCTGGTAATGTGGTAATGCTGATACAATGACAATTGTGCAAATGATGCAGAGTCCTCTAGCAATTTAGAGCAGGTTGAAATGACTAATAGAGCCATAATCAGGTACAGTGACAATTGTGACGAGACTACATCAGTGAATGCACAAGTAATGTAGAAGTATCCCGACTGAGATGTGACAACAATCTCAAGACAAAATTGGCATGTTACAATGGAATTGTAAGTTAACTGTTTAGGAAGTTAATGGCAAAAGGGAAGAAGCTGTTGGAATGTTTGCTCGTTTTAGTTTGCATTGATTGATAGTGCCTTCCTGAGGAAAGGATCTGGAAGAGGTGGTGACCAGGATGTGGAGGGTCCAAGAGGATTTTGGATGCTCTTGTCTTAGTTCTGGCAGTGTACAAGTCCTCAAGAGTGAGTAGGGGGGGGGTACCAATTATTTTTTGGGAGTCCTGATTGTCCCTTGCAGTTGGAGTTGGGAAAAGGGCGGCCACTTCAGATTTGTGATTTTAGATAGATTTTCTTTATTTTAGATAGATTTTCTTTATTTTCTGTCCTTTATGGAATTTGTGTAACTTAAGTTCTTGTTGACCTTTTGAAAATGTATTGTAGATCTGGGTGTCTTGGGACACACTAAAATTGATAATGAATTGAATCAAATAGGATTCTGAGATGGCTTAGTTCCCCCTGAATCCTTCCCCAAATGTTTGGACAATTCCTGCCCTTACCAAGTAAATCTTTAATTTTGTGCTTTTTATCTGAAAATGTGTCTGTGAGCATCACAGTTAAACATTACACTTCGCTCTTATGAATTTTACCAAACTGTGATCCATTCATCCATTTTCTGAGCCGCTTCTCCTCACTCGGGTCGCGGGCGTGCTGGAGCCTATCCCAGCTGTCATCGGCCAGGAGGCGGGGTACACCCTGAACTGGTTGCCAGCCAATCACAGGGCACATACAAACAAACAACCATTTGCTCTCACATTCACACCTATGGGCAATTTAGAGTCTCCAATTAACCTACCATGCATGTTTTTTTTGGGATGTGGGTAGGAAACCGGAGTGCCCGGAGAAAACCCACGCAGGCACGCAGAGAACATGCAAACTCCACACAGGCGGGGCTGGGGATTGAACCCCGGTCCTCGGAACTGTGAGGCAGACGCTCTAACCAGTCGTCCACCGTACCGCCCCCAAACTGTGATGTCGCTGACTAAATTGCACAATAACTGCCCTGACCCTAAATTTCAAGATTAAATTAAATTAGCCAGCGGTGGCTTCATTTGATGTCTGGACAGAGGGGTGGAGATCATTTGCTCTGGATAGTCTCTCCAGAAGGCTCCAAAACCACCACAGAAAGTCGCTAGATTGTTTGCTCAATGCTTAAAAAAAAGTCACAAGAGGGGTCATAAAAGTCACAAAAATATGGTTGTCTACACTGAATGCTTGCTTCGTTGCATGCCGCAGCTCTGCCCCTGGTCATCGTGGTATCGAAAGCTGTATTCTGCATCTGTATGAGACATAACAGCCCCCCCACAAACCAAGTGATTTCGAGTGTGGCAAGTAGTTATTTAAGTGTGTCGTAACAAGCCTGCAAAATTTAAATGGATGAAAAAAAATCAAGCATATAAAATGAGGCTTCAAAATCGTGATAAAATCAGGCTGTTTTCTCAGCTCTCAGATGCTGCCGGCGTTTCTGCCGAATGCGCTGAAACCCCACCGCGTTTGAGTGACAGTTAATCAAATACATTTGTAGATCTCACATCTTTCTTATGTCTGCATATCCCTATTTTTGACCCACAAAACTATATCCGCATGAAGCCTGCAGTGACTGAAATATATCCCACCGGGTTGTCGCTTGCAAGGTAAAAGGCTTCCGGGGCGCGTCTTGTTAGGCGGACGGGCGCCGGGCTCGTCCAGCTTGCACTGCCTCGCTAGGTGTCGTGTCGGTGTGTAGGTCCAGAAAATGGAGACACTTCAGGAAAAGTTAACAAGGCAGCACATGGTTTTTAGTCTGTGGCTCACACTACATGACAGATATTTTAGTCCCAGCCCACAATGCTTAATGTTTCAACATACAGCGGCTGAAATAGGTATTTAACACCTCACCGTTTTTCTCACTACATATATTTCCAAAGGTGCTATTGATATGAAAATTTCACCAGATGTTTTGAACAACCCAAGTAACCCATACATACAAAGAAAGTAGAACAAATAAGATCAGAAATTAAGTTGTGTGTAATAATGTGAAATGACACAAGGAAAAAGTATTGAACACACCAACTAGTATTTATTTAATACTTTGTACAAAAGCCTTTGTTTGCAATGACAGGTTCAAGACGCCTCATGTATGGAGAAACTAGTCACATGCATTGTTCTGGTCCATTTGTCCAAATCTTGAAGGTTCTGTGGGGTTCTTTTATGGATCTTGAGTTTCAGTTCTTTCAATAGATTTTCGATTGGATTCAAGTCAGGTGATTGGCTGGGCCATTCTAGCAGCTTTATTTTTTTTTCTTTGAAACCAATTCAGTTTTCTTGGCAGTATGTTTTGATCATTATCCTGCTGAAATGTCCACACTTGTTTCATTTTCATTATCCTCATAGATGGCAGCCGATTTTTGTCAAGAATGTCTGGGTACATTTGCCCGTTTATCCTTCTTCAATAATGTGAAGTTTACCAGTATCATTTGCTGAAAATCAGCCCCACACCATCATGTTCCCACCTTTGAACTTCACTGTTGGTATGGCGTTTTTAGGGTGATGTGCAGTCCCATTTCTCCTCCAAACGTGGTGTGGATTATGGCATCCAAAGAGTTAAATTTTGCTTTCCTCAGACCAGACTATATTCTCCCAGTATTTAACTGGCTTGTCCAAATGTTGTTCAGCAAACTTTAAAGGAGCTTTGACATGTTTTTTTTTTTTTTTTTTTTTTTCTTTCTTTTTCAGCAATAGGGTCATACATGGTGAGTGTCCATAGAGGCCATGGCGGTGGACTGCATTACTCACTGCTTTCCTTGTGACAACAGTACCTGCTAATTCCATGTCTTTTTGAAGCTCTCCACAGGTGGTCCTTGGCTCTTAGGCAACTCTTCTGATTATTCTTTGCACTCCTTTGTCAGAAATCTCACGAGGAGCACCTGATCGAGGCAAATCTATAGTGCTACGATTGGCTTTCTAGTTATCGCCCCAACCATGCTCACTGTAACATTCAGAAGCTTAGATATGCGCCTGTAACCAATCCCATTCTTATGTTTTGCAACAATTAGTTTGCGATGTTCTTGAGACAGCTCTTTGCTCTTACCCATCATTAGATGTGTCTTGACTCACACCTTGGCAATGAGTTATCAGCTGGTTCAGTTAGGACTGAACCAGCTGATATTCATTTTCACTGACAAGGGGCTGGATTGCTGTTTGATTATTGATAGATTGTAGGTGTCATCTTGGCTTTTCCATGCCTTTTTGCACCTTCCTTCATGTGTTCAATGTTTTTTTTCCCCCAGTGTCATTTCACATTATTACACACAACTTAATTTCTGATTTTATTTGTTATACTTTCTTTGTATGTATGGATTACTACATTTCATGTCAATAGCACCTTTGGAAATATATTTAGTGAGAAAAATGGTGATGTGTTAAATACTTATTTCAGCCGCTGTATTATGTAGCCTGAACAACACAAAATACAGTACATAACACTTGGGCATTTGAATAATGACACAGAGGTGTTCTGTTAATTGTGGCATCATCCGGGGAAGATACATTTTCGGGGTCTAGGCATAGCTAGCTAACTGCAGACTGTTGTGGTAGGGTTGGGCAAAGTAATTCTAATTAAGTAACTCTCAATTGCTCTGGATACCCACTGAAGCGAACACAGGCCCTCAGTTCTGACAGTGGAGGAAATAATTATTTTTACCCTCACTGATTTTGTAAGTTTTTACCCACTGACAAAGACATGAACGGTCTATAATTTTAATGGTAGGTGTATTTTAACAGGGAGAGACAGAATATCAAAAAGAAAATCTACAAAATCACATAAAACCAAAGATTTTGCAATTCATTGAGGGCATTAATTATTGGACCCCCGATCAAAACATTAATTGGTACTTGGTGGAGAACCCCTTGTTGACCAGTACAGAGGTCAGACGTTTCTTGTAGTTGATCACCAGGTTTGCACACATCTCGGGAGGAATTTTTGACCACTCCTCTTTGCAGATCTTCTCCAAATCCTTAAGGTTTCGAGGCTATGCCTTGGCAACTCGAAGCTTCAGCTCCCGTCACATATTTTCAGTGGGATTTAGGTCTGGAGACTGGCTAAAACACTCTATAATCTTAATCTGCTTCTTCTTTTGCTACTCTTTCCTTTCCTTGGCTGTGTGCTTTGGGTCATCGTCGTGCTGGAAGTCCCATCCACGACCCATTTTAAGTTTTGCGGCTGAGAGAAAGAGGTTGTCACCCAGGATAGCACAAAGCTCTACAAGTAATTCCCTCGATGCGGTGAAGTTGACCTGCCCCCTTTGCAGAAAAACAACCCCAAAGGATAATGCTTCCACCGCCATGCTTGACGGTGGGGATACTTTGGGTCATAGTCTGAATTCCTCTTCCTCCAAACACAGCGAGTCAAATTGATTCCAAACAGCTAGATTTTTGTCTCATCTGACCACATCACTTTCTCTCATTCATTCTCTCATTCATTCTCTCAATCATTCTCTCAATCATTCAGGTGTTCATTGGCAAACTTTGGAACAGGCCTGTAGATGTGCCTCCTTGAGCAGGGGGACTTTACAGGCGCTGCAGGATTTTAATCCATTACGGCGGCGTGTGTTACCAATGTTTTTCTTGGTGACTGTGGTCCCAGCTGCCTTGACAACCTTAACAAGCGCCTCACGTGTAGTTTGTAGCTGATGCCCGAACTGTTCTCATGATCAGTGATACCCCACGAGATGAAATCTTATGGGGAGCCCCTGACCGAGGGAGCTTGATCGTCATTTTATGTTTATTCCGTTTTCTAACTATTACACCAACAGTTTTCTCCTTCTCACCCAGCCTCTTGCTCTGTCAATATCTTCTTGTAGCCCATTCCAACCTTTTACAGGTCTACAATCTTCTCCCTGATGTCATTAGAAAGTTATTTGGTCTTGCCCACGATGGAGAGGTTGGTGTCTGATTGATTGATTGATTGATTGATTCTGTGGACAAGTGTCTTTATTCAGGTAACGAGATGGGTGTCTTTCATACATCTTACGAGTTAATGTGGGGGCTAAAATTATTTATTGTTGGTAGGGGATCAAATGCTTATTTCACTCAATAAAATGCAAATACATGATCTTTTTTTTTTTTTTTTTTTTTTTTTTTTTTTTTTTTTTTATATATAAAGTGTTTTTTTTCCCCTGGGTGGCACGGTCAACAACCGGTTAGCACATCTGCCTCACAGTTTTGAGGACCTGGGTTAAAATCTGGGCTTGGCCGTGTGGAATTTGCATGTTCTCCTGGTGCCTGCGTGGGTTTCCTCCAGGTACACCGGCTTCCTCCCACATCCCAAACTCTAAATTGCCCGTTGGTGTGAATGTGAGTGTGCATGGTTGTTTGTTTATATGTATGCTGTGATTGACTGCTGACCAGTTCAGGGTGTACCCCGACTCTTGCCCAGAGCCAGCTTGGGTAGGCTTCTGCACGCCTGTGACCCTAGTGAGGATTAGCGGAATAGAAATGGATGGATGGCTGGATGGATGTGATTTTCTGAATTTTCTTCTAGATATTCTCTCTCTCACTGTTAACATAAACCTACCATTAAATTATAAACAGCTCATGTCTTTGTCAGTGGGTGAATTTACAAAATCAGTGAGGGATCAAATAATTATTTCCTCCACTGAATATAGTGGGGAAGGGTGACTCATGCTCGATCCCGGTTTACCCACGCCACCCAACGATCAGGAAAATCTAAATGGTGAAAAACAGTTTAAATGCTATATCTGTATCCTTTGTGTATTAGAGAAGATTAGATATATGTTAAGACACCTGGAAAATGTTTTGAATTGTGAAAAAAAAAATAATGTCTCATTTAAGAGACGGTGATAAATGCAACATCAGAATCTTTTGGTTAATATGAATGGAAAGTCGTCAACTAAGCTAAACTAATGAATGCACGTGCTAAACATAACTTGTAGCCTTGTAACATTACACTGTATTCGCTTCACGCTCTTTGCTATTAATACCCCATAAAAGCGTGTTATCATACTGCATAGTTTCCATGAGCAGTACCTCTCCGCCCCACACCCCTCCAGTTTGCATTCTTCCAACCCATCATGTCTCTGTTACTCTTTCCATTCCTTTTTTTCTGCTGCCACTCAGCTGTCATCTATTTTTTTCAGATGTTCTTGCTCTCACCATTTGTTTCTGTCTTTCTCCCTGTGGCTCATTCACATTTATGTCTTGTGCATGCCTTCAAAGGTCTTTGTGTGTAAAACCAATCTGACTTTCCAAGGAGCTGTATTATCAGATTTATATGTAATAAAGAAGATGGTTGATGTGTCAGATGTCAGGTGGTGTCATTACTTTGCTCTTCATACACACACTGTCCTTCTTTCCGTCTGATTAGTCAGCATTGGATTATATCTGTCAAGAGAAAATAGACACACTCCTCCCTCTTTCCCTGATGTTGGCACTCAGCGAATCGCTGAGCTAGTGGGCAGGAGCTGCGGGTAGTGCGTCAACATGTTGCAGAAGGGGTGTGATAAAAAGGGAGAGAGAGAGGGAGCTAGCATGAGAGAGAGACTAAATGACATAAATGACACAAACCACACCTAAATCTCTGGAAAATTCCTTCAATTTACAGGTTGCCGCAGAGCTGAGGGATCATTAATAAAGCAGATGGACGCTTGATCTGGCAGGACTGTGGAATCTACCTTTGGCATAGGTTTCTAAGACACAGTGGTGTGAAGACAGTGGAAGCTAGCAGCAAAAGGTTTCAGCCAAAAACCGAACCTCTCTCTTTTCCTGCTTTGGGGCATCAGATCACCTACCACTCACCTGTCACCCTGGGGAAGGCAACACTTACCCGACCTCCCCATTTCTTTCCTTCCTCTTCAACGCCCCCTCAGTTGCCTTTCAAGGGTCTCTCAGCAACCCTGAATTCAAGAATTGAGTGCAAAAGGTTTTGGCGTTCCTTGTTGCCTGTCATGCACATCAAGACCACCAAGTGTAACCACTTATGTCTAGTTGCCTCAGTGACCAATCGGGAAGTGTTCAATCATCCTGATGCTCAGGTAAGCCAAGTGTCTGCTCTTCAGCTTCCTGGACATGACTTGATGTTGCCCAGCATTACTAGACAGAAATGATCATTTTTAATTGTTTGTCAGGAACAACTCTTTTTTTTGTTTTTGTTAAATGTCTTGCTGTACAGTAATATTGATACCACCTTTGAGAAAGACCTTATTACTACTAATTTTATGTATGTGACTTTAAATCTGTCCTCATTTCTTTTACCCGGGTATCTATTGCGCTGGACAATTGTCTAGTGACGTGTTTTGGTGCAGTGTCCAACCAAGTGCTGGCCTCAGGGTGGATGTAGGACACCCTACAGACTGTATTTGCCTGTATAAATAGAGGATGATGAATATATGGTTTTATTTGATTGATAGTAAAAGCCTAATCCCGGCACGACATTGTTAGATGAACAGCGATTGTAATGCATTCATCAATTTAGTTGTCCATTTTCTATACTGCTTATCTTCACTTGGGTACACCCTGGACTGGTCACAGGGCACATATAGATAAACAACCATTCAATCTCACACCTAAGGACAATTTCATTAATTCAATGAACTTAATGTGCATGTTTTTGGAATGCGGGAGGAAGCTGGAGTACCTGGAGAAAACCCTGAAAGCAAAGGAAGAGCGTGCAAGCTGAGAGTAATAAAACATTAATTATTGTATTATTATTTCAAGACTGTTGAGGATGAGTTTCTCTAGTCCTGTGATACTGGAATGGTAAGAATTAATGGTGAGAAAAAGCTGGAATGTGTTTTCTTCACCGGTGACAGTTAAGTAGGGGTCCCCAAACACCGGGCTGTGG